>NC_043977.1:43951054-44051054 GCF_902148855.1 Sphaeramia orbicularis
CATGCTCTTTTAGTTATATATTCACATGGGTATTTTGCTCTGTTGTTTGTATACTACAAAAGTAGTATTGTGATAATGCAGGTCATACATGTAGTTTTTTGAAATTGATAATGGTTATTTCAAGCATCCTAAAAGTGCTTTTTACTGTCTGAAAGATCCAAATGTTAGCTTTTTGGGTTTTTTTTTAATTGGGAATGCACAAAAATAATGTTATGATGTTTGATGATTCAGGGACTGAACACTATGCATTCTTTTTGCAATAGAATACAAACATTTAAGCAGGATCTTAAACTGTAATGTCTACAAAACATTATTTATTTCTTTATTTGTGTGATTTTTGTACTGGTAAAGCCGTATGTAAAAACTTTATTCATCCAAATGCTGCATTATAAGTTTTTCCAGGAAATAATCATTTTAAAAAAAGAAACAAAACCAAAAAAAAATTACCTTGTTAACAGTATCGTGACATATTGCAAAATATCATATCATGATCCTAGTATTGTGATTTGTATCGCATTGCCAAATTCTTGCCAATACACACCCCTAATAAAAACCCTCTACTCCTATGGACTTCTACAGCCTCTACACTACCTCACCTGACCCACTACAGCTTTCTGCCAGAATGTCTTTGTGCCAGAAAGTTCTGAAGGCGAACTTATCCCAACCCCGTATAACACTCCTGGTCCAGTGGTTTCTCTTCACATGCACTGAATTAGCACCAAATGCACAGTAGAACTGAGGATGATGGTAATGTAGGGATTTGGTACAAAGGAAAGCTCAAACATTGCCCTGTCTGAGAGGGTTTGAAAATGGGTACTGTACCAAAAGTCATAGAAATCTACAGGATAGATGTTAGATATTTCAGCCACATGTTGGGACTTACAGGGGTTGGACAAAATAATGGAAACACCTTCACCTCAGGATGATAATGCCCCACTCCATACAGCTAGAATTGTTAAAGAATGGCATGAGGAACATTCTAATGAAGTTGAGCATCTCGTATGGCCGGCACAGTCCCCAGACCTCAACATTATTGAGCATTTATGGTCAGTTTTAGAGATTCGAGTAAGACGTCGATTTCCACCGCCATCATCTCTAAAAGAGTTGGAGGGTATTCTAACTGAAGAATGGCTTAAAATTCCTTTGGAAACAATTCACAAGTTGTATGAATCAATACCTCGGAGAATTGAGGATGTAATTGCCACAGAAGGCGGACCTACACCATATTGAATTATATTTTGTTGATTTTTTAAGGTGTTTCCATTATTTTGTCCAACCCCTGTATATCACGACAGGAGAGTGAAACCTACACTGTGCTGCCTATACGAACAGCCACAGCTTTCATTTAGTTTTTAGCCGTAGTTCATAGCAGTTTACAAGTGTCTTAAATTGTTTTTTTTCCGTCTCTTTGATGTGTAAGCTATTGAGAGTTCATGTAGAGAATTTAAAGGAGTACACAAGGGAGGGGCTCCTGCATGTATGAGAGAAGTTTAACTGTTTTGTGGGCTGTAGATTTATCTTCTGTGACTGTTGGTGTGTGTCCGCTCCAGTGTAAAAGCCGACTTTGTTTTAGAAATACACTAATAACTGTTGAGACTTCTGACACTGAGTTTCAGTTGATGAAACAACAAAAGTTTGCTTTGTGAGTGATGTGAACTTGCATCTGTGTGTGGCTTTAACAAACATAAAGAAAAGGATTGTACATATTGCAGAGTGACTGAGTATGTTTGTAAAATAAACCGGCATTTCTGGTAGGGAGGCCCTCTTCCAGAGAGCATGCACTGCTTAGATTTCCCATAAGTCTTTAAGGGCGGAGCGTTGGATACTAACTTGGCTCTGATCACAGCTCTGTTCTGGCTTCAATTTATTCATGGAGGTGCACGCACACAAACACACACACATGAACACACACATTTACTCACATAGAAATGTACACAGCTATAGCCCATATGCAGAGACTCTTTTGTCTTTCACTCACACACAGCCTTTTGCTTCTCCTGCTCTTCCTTCGTCCTCGACTGTTGGGAAGAAACATCTGGAACAACTTCTGCTGTTTGTGTGTGTGTATGAGTTAATAATGTGTTTTGTGTTTATGTGTACAATCCCATATATGTGTGTATACAATATATAATTATGCATTGCAGTGTGTATGTAATTGAGCGCATGTTTACACAAATACGTGTATGCATGCAAACTGTCCTTGTGTGTGTGTGTGTGTGTGTGTGTGTGTGTGTGTGTGGGTGAAAGGGTTGTTTTGGTTGTCATTTTGATGTCATCTGGGACTGATCGCTGGTGTTATGATGTGGCAGAGCATTACTTGCACACATGTACAACTTACACTCTTTTACTCATACAAATGTATACCATACATAGGTTAACGCTAGTATAGCTACACACCGCTTATACAGCAAGACACTAAAAGTCTACTGCTTAACTCTTTAAAACCTGTCGTGTCATCGCTGACACACCCTGTGCATATGCAGTTTGGATGGCTGTAACTCTTTCACTGTTTGTGCACTTGGAAAAATTCCAATAGTTTCTGAAACCAGAGATGTTTCGCTTTATAGGTTTTATTGGGTCATTATGGTAATTTCACTCATGCCTGCACTAGAAGCAGGAGAAGAAGTCATTTTAGCAGAATTATAACATGCAGTAAATTGTAAATGATTGCTAGATTTTGAAAGATGTGGAAAAAAAGTGTTTTGGAAAAATGGGCAAATGGAGTCATTCACAGCATATTTTCTAACCTTTTAGGTAATCAAAATAAGAAAAAAAGTCCATTTTAGGCTTAGAGTTTAAAGGGTTAACATATGAAACTTATTAACAAAAATAATTATTTTATGTTTATTTAACAATATTTTTGCTTGATTTGTCACAACACAAACCTTGGTATTGTGTTCAAACAAAGTGGATCTGGGTTCCAAAAATAGAGCAATGTGGAAGTATCTTAAAGTTGTGTTTCCCCCAGTGGCCACTGGGGTTGACTCCAAAAAGTCCTGACTCCCACAGACTTACACGAAGCGTTTGTCTTAGTCACTTACCTCTTCTTTTGAACTCATTCCAGTCTCATCCATTTTATTTGAACCCTCAAATATGTGATGACTATAATCAAATCCCAGGTCAAATAGAAGGTTTTGATGATAGTTCTCCACTGCCAAGCTCTATTTTCAGCTTTTTTCCACTGACAGATCACATGGCTGTTGTTTTGAATGATATATTTCAGTAACTGTAAAATCATTTTGTTTCACAGTGGTTCATATAGTTTACCATTTTACAAAGTCAGTAAGCTACCACTTAGCTTTAGGTCACATCTGACTCACCACTCTGACTCATATATGGTCATCTCTGGTTCCAAAAAGCCAACATGGCAATGGCCAAAATGTAAACTACTGACTTAAAAGCAGCAGTTCAGAAAACAAAAGGTGACGTTTGTGTGTGTACGTATGTATGTTGTGTACAAAGTAGCATAAATGTATAATGTGTTTTATTTGTATAAATGTATAATGTGTTTTATTTGTCAGATGAATGAGTACACTGGATTGTACAGTTTTGTTTTGTTTTTTGTGTGAACTATGTTTTATGTAGGGGCTAAAGATGAAATTAGCCTCAGCTATAATCTTGCATATTGGCACATATTGTGTTTATGGATATGCACTGTCCCTTTAAAACATGAACTTCAACATTGCAGTTCTTCAATACATTAATTATATACAGTGAATCTATGGTTTGGACTGACAGATTTTGTATTATGTTCCGTTGGGCTGGGAAAATAACAGCAACTAATTACTTTTTTTGTGTTCATTTACTACCGTCAACCATTACCATGCAGTTATGAGTTGCATCTAGCTACGAAAACATGATGTGTGTGCTGTTTCCAAAACGCAATTAAATGTGATTTCCCATCATTTTGCAGTGATGCTTGAAATTCTTTATGGCTTCTGCTGGAACCCTGTCCTGCCAGTGTTCCCTGCAGAGCTTCACACTAGAACTATTATAATTTAGTCTCACATATTTAAGACTTTTATCAGCCAGTAACATTTTTGAGCTGACAGTGATGATGCTACAAAAACATGCACCACTCTCTTCCATATGGTTCTTGGATAAGCCAGAACTTGAACTATTGTCTCCTTTAAAACGTGTCCTGTAGGCCTCGCTGCTGTTGAGTCTTTCAGTCATCTGAGCTTCAACCTGTGTAAGTGGTGTGAAGTGTCCAGTCCAGTGTGCCAAGACAGCGTATGCCACAGCAACTGCACCCTGTCGTCCTTCTGCACCGTCATTGAGGAGATCTGTATCGCCATATGGTGAGTATACGTTAGACTTGACTGGGCTCTTTAACATATTTTAACCCATAAAGACCCACTGCTACTTTTGTGGCAGTTCCATACATTTTTTTCTCTATATTCAACTTTCCTAAGTGATTGGTCACCATTTATTCTAATGTTATGCTCTGTATTTGTGTTTTTTTTAGTGAAAATCATGTATTTTCCAAAACTCAATTCACTGATTATGTAGATGTTCATAGAAACCCAGATTAAAATTTAAGGTAATTAAGTCAGAAACAGAGAAAACTGAAGAACAAGTGACTTTTCCAGCAATTATATCATTAACTTAACATAAAAACAAGCATCTATCTCCACTGGCATTGATCCAACTCCATGGGTTTTACGGGTGAATTAATGTTGTAGAAGATGTTGGTAACTACGGAGCCTCCGAACATCCAAATGGGTCATATCTGGTGACCATGAAAAGATGACAAACTCTATTTTTACACCAATTATTTACATGTATCGATATGATTAGTGGATCAGAAGTTACTAAACATTTTACATCAGTAGATGCCTTTACTCACCAGTGGTTGTTTGGGTCTTTATGGGTTTAAATGTCTCAAAACAATACCTTCTTGCACTTACATGTAATTGCTGTCGTAATTAAATTTGCTACATTGCAGTTAGTTCTAAGTAGTCATTTTTCTGCTGTATACACTAGTTCTTTTTCTGCAATTACTATTTCCAGCCTACATGGTCTTATTATACCCCCTCCCCACCCCCATCCTTTCAAGAAGTGGCTATCTCTTTTGGGTTTCCTCCCCTGAGATTTCTGCTGTTTTTCCTTCACATACTCAGCTTTTTGTCTAGAGTTTTTCTCTTTTTTCTCTTGAAATAGGTTGGCACTTGTAGCTACACAGATGAAAGTTGGCTGAATAATCATTTATTTATGTTGCTTAACACCCTCTGCTCCTCCTGTAGCTCATAGTACAATGATCTCTTACAAAATGATGTTTGACTCCCAACAGGAAAACCAGCTGTAAATCCTGTTGTAAGAGACTCCTACGTATCAGATTAGCTTCTATTTAATTTGCTGCAAGCCCTAATAGATTTTCTTCAGAATCACAGCTTCTCCTCAAGTGACTGATAAAACTAGTGGCTCACAGATGTTCCTATTTTTGTTACACAGACTGTACTTTTTGTACACTCATTCATTGATACTTTAACCCATAAAGACCCAGCGTTACTTTTATGACAGTTCCTAAATAACATTTTCCCTATATTTAACCTTTCTTAAGTGATTTATCACCATTTATTTATAATATCTTCTGTAGTTTGTATTTTATCGGTATAAATCATGTATTTTCCTGTATTTAACCCTTTCATGCATGAATTATGAGAACCTTAATCAAGATTTTTTTTCCTGAGTGTTTTTATTCCTCTTTAGGCATGAAAAAAACCCCAAAAAAACAATGTGATTGAATTTTTTTTTTTAAATCAACCTGTTTTTCATGGAGTTACAAAAATGTCCACTCAGCTACACTATGAATTTTATTCTTGAAGCAAAGAAACATGTATTTAAAACCCAATATCATAAAGTGATATGAAAACAGTGAAATGAAACCATGTTTAATGCAGCTAATCTGATGTTTTCTCACATTTTAACATATTCTAATACTAGTTATTACTCACTTCATGGAGAAAATATGCAAAAAATAAATATTAACAATTGATTTCCACTCAAGAACCAATCAAGAACAGCAAAGTTACAATAATGGGATGAATTGCAGTTTATGAGATGATGCATAAGTATCCACTGTGTTGGTTGATATGGAACTAAAACAACAAAACGCATGAATATACAAGAGTAAAGCTGTAGAGTAACTGTCCACTGTAGTGACCACAATGCATGAAAGGGTTAATTTCCTGATCATGTAGATGTTCATAAAAGCTCAGATTAAAGTTGAAGGTTATTATATCAGAAAGAGAGAAAACTGAAGAAAAAGTGACTTATTCAGTAAAATATATGATTAACTGAACATAAACCCAGTGTCTCCATCCACTGTCATTTATCCAACTTCATGCGTTTTACTAGTGAATCAATGTTGTAGGAGATGACGGTGTTTCCACGGTAACTACGAGGCCTCTGAAGTTCCAAATGGGTCATATCTGTTGACCATGAAAAGTTGAACTGTATTTTACACCAATTATTTACATGTATTGATAGGTTTAGTGGATCAACGGGTATTAAACAGTTTAGATCAGTAGATGGTTTTGGTCTGTGATGGATGTTTGGGTCTTTATGAGTTAAAAGACAATAGCAGTGGCTCTGTACAACCAGGACAATAAATCATGTGTGCTTACAGCTTTCATTGCTGACAGCAATTTCACAGTGAATATGAGTATGTGTGTAATGTTCAAAAGAGCTGTTGTGGCCTTCCAGTAATACTGTAATACTCAACATTACTCTTGGTCTCAGACAAAGAGGACTATGGATTTTTTTTTTTCAAAACCTGTCAAAGCTGCAACATCAGAAAAAAAAACATGCTGAAAAACATTGCTATGTGAAGTTTTTGAAGAAAGTTTGAGTATTATTCACCAAGATAACTCATTTCAGTTGTTTGCCAGCTATTTATTACTGAACTACGTGCACAGGCTGCCTAATTTAGTTATAAAACGTATAGAGCACAGGTGTCAAACATGCGGCTCGGGGGCCAAAACCGGCCTGCCAAAGGGTCCAATGTGGCCCGAGGGATGAATTTGGGAAATGCACAAATTACATTGAAGATGTTAATCGTTGTAGTTCAGATTCCACATTCAGAACAATATGATCTAAAGTGGGTCAGACCAGTAAAATACTATCATAATATCCTAGAAATAATGAAAACTGCACATTTTTTCTTTATTTTTGTGTATAAAAAAAGGAAAATTACATGAAAATATTCACATTTACAATCTATGCTTTTACAAAAAAATGTGAATAACCTGAACAAATATGAACAAGCTGAAATGTTTTAAGAAAAGTGAGTGTAATTTTACCAATATTCTGCCTGTTACTAAATGTTTTGTGTATTTGTAATTGTAATTTAAGTTGCAATGCACATGTGTAAATGATAAACTAAGGCATAATACTGTTAAAATTGCACTCAAGACATTTTAGGGTGTTTGTGTTATTCAGAAAACTTTGTAGATGTAAACATTTTCATAATGAAATTGTACATTTTTCACTGTTATCATTTTACTGGTCCGGTCCATTTGAGATCATATTGGCCTGAATGTGGCCCCTAAACTAAAATGAGTTTGACACCCCCGATATAGAGGAATGCACTTAACATAATGTTAGCTTTGTGAGTGATTTAGGGGACAAGGCACTTAATGACAAATTGTTGTTTACAAATTGCATTTTGCAGCATGATAAACTGTGATATGGTTTATGTAGCTAATGTATGGCATATAAAATCATATTTAGTGTTAGCTAATGTCAGTTATGGCTCATTCAGTCACTTCCCTCACTGTGGGTTAGAGGAGAGAGCATATTACTGAAAAACTTGTATTTGGTCTGATCTCAGTCTTGGCCTGGTCTAACCTACTTTGGTCTTTGACTCAATTGTCTCAATGCCTCACAGTCTTGGTCTTGCCTCAATACAGTGCAGTGTTGGTCATGACTTGACACAATGTTCATTCACTCTGGATTCCTTCAGTTTGGAGTTTAAACAGTGTAAAAATGGTATAGGTGTCTTTGCAAAATCTTAGCAAAATCTTGAATTCTTAGTCATAATTATTGTCTGTTATTTTCTACATCAGGACATACTTCATTGTTTTATGGCTTCTGTACATTGGTCAGTATTTAAATTACACAAAACTACGGTTATTTCCTCTTAAATATACCTCACAAACCCACTTCAACAGAGCACTGAACAGCTCAGAAAAAAGGGTTAATCGGTAGACAAGTGAGTAGGTTTCAGACTTGTGGGATCTTTCACAAACTCACCGGCCTCATAAAGTTGAAAGTATTATGAGCTGGTTGTCTTGAACCCTTTTGTATCCTAACAAATGCCAGAATATTAATGTGCAGTCATTGTTTTCCGGCATGATCCCATGAGCCACTGGAGTATATCACAGTACAACCAAGCTGCATCAGTCTGATCAGCCTTATGAAACATCCTGAAGTGGTTTCTCTCTTCAATTTGCTACTGTTCAAAGAAAAAAAACATATGGTTTTGATTTGATCTTTTTTTTTTTTTTTATTCAATTTCAAAAAGCGCCTTCAATTGTTATCCATTATACTTTGAAGCCTGTAAGGTCTTCGAGTCTCGCTTTCTTCGTGACTGTAAACGCTTCTGCTGATACTGTGCATGCTTTTGTTTAGTGGTACGCTGGGATCCCCCCTTGCAGCACCCTCTCATTTCCTGTTCAACTCTTCAGTGCTTGAACCCCCCCCCAACTGGAGGAAACTAGTGATAAGAGGGAGCTGACAGAAAAGAACAAAGAGGAGAAGAAAGTGTTCATTTATTCAGGTCAAAGTTGAGAGGAATTATCCACAGAGACATGAGCTGCATCTGCTGCATTTGACATTGTCTTTACCAATATTGTGAGGATTGTGTTGAACAATGATTCTTTTAACACTTTACATCCTATTTTTAGCTGATGTGGCTGTTGATTAGAACTGATGATTTAGAAATAATCATTTGCTTTTGTGAACAAAACTGATTTTTTTTTTTTTTTTTTTTTTTATATTTGGAAACCAAAACCATAGTAGCTTCTCTAGAGGGCTATATGCTCTGTGGTTATTTTAATTCTGAATCAGAAACAGACAGCAGACGAACTGCAACTGCCCAAATACAGGGTGACACAAAAAAACGGGAACTTTTTAACAATCCAATAAAACCAAGAGTGATGGAAGGAAAATATTTTATTCATAGTAATTGAAACCTTAGAACATGCCATTTAAGAAACGATGGAATTTTCATTTTTTAAAAATTACTTCCTGTAGATGGCGTCCTCCTGTACGAATGCATTCTTGAAATCTGCTGTTGAGATTCCTCATTGACCGCTGCAACATCTCAGCTGGGATACTGTGAATTTCATCCTGAATTCTCTGTTTTAACTCATCCAGAGTTCTTGGTCGAGTCGTGTACACTTTACTCTTGAGAAAGCCCCACAAGAAAAAATCACAAGTGGACAAATCTGGCGATCTAGGGGGCCAGGGAACGTTACCGAATCTTGAGATCACACGGTTACTGAACAATTCTCGCACAGCTGCCAGTGGTTACTAAAATGGGGTTGTGTTTACTTGCTCAAGGTCACTGTCTCGCAGTGCTGCCACTTGCTCATGTCTGCCAATACGCACTTCAAAAATTACTGTTTTTTTGGGTCACCCTGTAATTAAAAAAAAAAGAAAATTCCATCATTATTTCTTAAATGGCATGTTTTAAGGTTTCAATTACTATGAATGAAATATTTTTCTTCCATCACTCTTGGTTTTATTGGATTGTTAAAAAGTTCCTGTTTTTTTGTGTCACCCTGTATAAGCCATTTTAGGTTTTTTGCTATCCCTCCTCCACCATTGCTTGTTAGCCACATTACCCGTGTGACTCTGTACTGTCTTTACCCATGGTAACTATGGTAAAGACCGAAATGAAACATCAAGTTGTGTCAAACTCCTTAATAGACTACTATTCTCACTAAACACCAAAACAGCCCCTGCTTTGGCACATTTTACCTTAATCTTTGAGGGTGAAGTAAAAAAAAAGCAAAAAAAAAAAAAAAACCCTTTAAGCACCACAGTAGCAACAAGCAACATCACTGAGTGAAACAGACAGCTTTTTGAACTCTTGATATCAAAATTTCATCTTAAAAAGAAAAAAACAAAAAAACCACTGTTGTCTAAAAGGTTAAAAGAGTTGAAAGTCACTACAAATCTGGTAATGTTAAAATTATAGAGACATCTTCAACAACTCTGCAAAGATCATGTTCAACTTTCAGATGTGACATCTGATACTTCAACAGTTTTACCACAAACTGCAGCTTTCTTCACTTGTAGAAATATATTTTAAATCGACAAACATACGTGTAAATGATGGCATAACGTAAAATGAATAAAACAAAAAAAGAAGTCCCTCACTTCTGACTGTAGTACAGTTTTTTTTCTTTCCAAATTAAGGTCCTATGGGGTATAACTGGAGGGGGTGGCCCTTTTGTCTGCTCTGTATGGCTATCTCAGTTACTTACATCTCCTTGCATGTACCCTGATTTATATGTCGAGGACTCACATTGGTTTGACAGTTACTTCTCCAACACTTCTCTTCTGCATTTTTACAGAGGCAACAGTATGCAAAAGTAGTTACTGTTAGCTGAGAAATGACAGTACAACTACAGTTGTACAACCAGCTCTAACACAGACTCCAACACAAATTTCACGTAGGCACATGATCAAGTGCGAACTTCCTATATTGAGCCTTTAAAGGGAAAGTTGAAGAAAAACCAACAGATGTTGACAGATGTTCTTTAATGCATGCCAATCCCACTCTTCTTCCAGGAGGAAGACCAATGAGACTATGACCGTGCTCACAATGTGCCACCACCCCAGTCTGCCACTAGAGGGTGTTGACCCCAGCCTACTGCTGAACTTCACCTCCAGGGAATGTCACATGGTTCCACAGCCTGCAGAAGATGGAGCCATGATGGTCTGTGGCTGCAAGGGGGAACATGAATGCAATGACAAACTCATCTTTGATAAAGGAGCCAATGGTAAACAATCATACAAATGAAAAAATCATGGAAAGGAATCTATCTACATTTTGATGGATTAATAGATCCTTTGGTTTTGCAGGTTTTTCCAAGCTGCAGAGTAAAGAAGTGATCCCAGTTGTGTTGGTTAGTTTGGTGCCTCCTATCCTTGTGGCCATAGTTGCCACTGCTGCCTTTTACTTTTACCGCACTCGGCGCTTTGGCAAACCTGGACCTCCAGCTCGTCCTGACTGGCCCGGCAAACAAACTCCAGAACTCTACCAGGCTTTAGACCCCCCGTGTGGAGGTCTGCATAGTCGTGAAGGTGGGGGAGGAGGTGAAGGAGGAGGAGGAGGAGGAGGATTAGGAGGCATCACAGGAACTACGGATGAGGAGTCCAATGCCAAAGTGCTGTCAGTCATTAATGATGTATCTGGTGAATGGCAAGGACAGCTAGATGGACCACTGCCAGTTAAGCTTGAGGCGGTGGTGGGGAAGGGTCGCTTTGCTGAAGTCTGGAGGGCCCGCCTGCTACAAGGTGAAAAGAATGGAGGCAACACTTATGAAACTGTGGCAGTGAAGGTGTTTCCTGCAATGGAGTATGCCTCATGGAGGAACGAGCGCTCCATCTACTCAGACCACAAGCTCCAGCATGACAATATAGTTAGCTTCCTTGCTGCTGAAGAAAGAGGAGCACCTGGCCACGCCCACAGGAAATACTGGCTGGTGTTGGCCTATTATAGCCTCGGGAACCTGCAGGACTTTCTCACAGTGAACTTACTGAGCTGGGAGGAGCTTGTTGCTATGGCAAGCAGCATCGCTAAAGGGTTAGCTCATCTCCACAGTGATACAACCCCTAGTGGAGTACCCAAGGTGAGGTTTGAAGTCATATTTCATCTTATATATATTTACCTCAACACTAACCCTTCTTTTGTCCTCTTTGAACCTTTGCCAACTGCACCGCATGTGTCCATTAAGAAAAAGTGCACAGTTATCTATAAGAAAGCTATTGTATATAAGAGGATACCAATTTTATTATACAGTTTGTTTAGCAATAAAATACTGTCTGTCTCTAATCAGTGCACATGAGCTGACTCAAGCAGCAGCATAAATGAACATTTTTGGTGATAGACTTGTAGGATGACAACATTTGTTGTTTTGTCTGTAGAAATTTAGATGTCGGTGCTTGTTGCCCATTGCTTATATTGTCCGTACTAGGTGCCAGTTGCCCATCGGGATGTGAAGAGCAGTAACATTGTAGTAAAGAGCAGGAAGGAGTGTGCCCTGTGTGACTTTGGTCTGGCATTGAGACTGGACCTCTCTTTAACAGTTGATGACTATGCCAACAGTGGACAGGTAAAGTATTGCTTGCACAACTGAAAAAGAATAGGAGATGTTTACTTGTAAATTGCAGAGTTTATTTCTGGTGATCTGGTCTTTTGACTGGACTCCTGCGTATAATGAATTCCAGGTGGGAACAGCACGCTACATGGCTCCTGAGGTGCTTGAGTCCAGGGTAAACTTAGAGGACCTAGAGGCCTTCAAACAGATGGACGTCTACTCTATGGCTTTGGTCCTTTGGGAGATGGCATCTCGCTGCCAGGCCATTGGAGGTAGGAACTTGAAAATACTCATGGATGGACCACTGTCAGTCCCAGGTGTCTCCTTCTAAAAATAAGGCATCTTCTTTGAAATCCTTAAGTATTTAGGTCCACTACTTTTTTGGAAATGTACATTGATGATCTGTGTAAAGTATTGCTACAGAAGCTTCACTTTCTCAGGTGACTAAGGCAGGATGAAGTGAATAGCCATGTATTTGCAGCAAGTCTTTGTATATATTGTAGTAGAAATATTGTACAACCACAGTGTTAATATGTAAATAATGTTCAGTTTTAATTCTATTTGATATGTATATGAATATTTATATAAATACCAAATTTCTTATTTTTCCCTTTATATATAAGTTTTCACTCATTTGTAGTTTCTCTACTTGTCTTTTTCACTGCACTTACTTGTTCTTTGTTGCTGCTGTTAACTGGGAAATTTCCCCACGGTTGGATAAAAAAAAATGTCTTCTCTTATTTTATTTTATCTTAAATAAGTCATTTAATAATATAATATTAGCTGACCTTTCATGTATGGGAATTTTTTTAAAAATACCAATGGAAATAGTCGTGGTTATTTATATTTCCTATTAAATGTACGTACCGGTAATTTTCCGCAGATTATTGGAACATAGTGCATCTACGTGTGTGTTGTTGCAGAGGTGAAGGGCTATGAGCCAGCATTTGGGTCCAAGGTGTCTGAGCAGCCCTGTGTGGACAGTATGAGGGACCTGGTGCTGAGGGACAGAGGACGCCCAGACATCCCCACAGCGTGGACACAACACCAGGTCAGACTCAGCTGTAGTATGTTAACGTCCATCATTCTAATGCAGGGGTGTCCACATATGGCCCTTGGGCCAAAACTGGCCTGCCAAAGGTTTCATTCCAGCCCGTGGGATGAATTTACAAAGTGCAAAAATTACAATGAAAATATTAACAGTGTCATGTGTCAAACTAGTTTTAGTTTAGGTTCCACATACAATGTGATCTCAGATAAAATAATTGCATAATCTATAAATAATGACTCCAGATTTTGTTATTTGTTCAATCTCAAAAAATAATATCGCATTATTCCTATGAATAATGACAACTCCAAATGTTTCTCCTTGTTTTAGTGCAAAAAATAACATTAAATTATGAAAATATTTACATCAACAAACCATCCTTTAAGAGTAAAATGTGAATCACCTGAACAAATATGAACAACCTACAATGTCTGAAGAAAATCATGTGCAATTTTAACACTATTATTTTACCAAATGTTACTAAATGTTTTGTGCCTTTGTAGATCTGATCCATATTGTACATGTACGAATGATAAGTTGAGACATAATATTGTTAAAATTTTACTGATTTCTTAAGAAGTTTCAGTTTTTCAGGTTATTCACATTGTTTTTTGGATAGTTTGTAAATAAGTTTGGGGTTTTTTGCACTAAAACAAAGAGAAAAAAATTGGAATTGTCATTATTTTTAGGCTATTATGCTATTATTTTACTGGTCCAGCCCACTTAAGATTAACCCATAAAGACCCAAACAGCCCCCAGTGACCTAAACCATCTACTGATGTAAAATGTTTAATACCTGTTGATCCACTAATCCTATTGATACATGTATATAATTGGTGTAAAACACAGTTTGTCATCTTTTCATGGTCATCAGATATGACCCATTTGGATGTTCAGAGGCTCCGTAGTTACCGTGGAAACACCGTCATCTTATACAAAATTGATTCACCATTAAAACCCATCGAGTCGGATCAATGACATTGGATGGACATGCTTGTTGTTACATTCAGATATTGATATCTTTGCTGAAAAAGTCCCTTTTTCTTCAGTTTTCTGTGTTTCGGATTTAATAACCTTTGAATTTACTGAGCTTTTATGAACATCTACATGATCAGTAAATTAAATGTCAGAAAATGCATGATTTACACTGGAAAAAATGCCAAACACAGAGGATAATATTATAATAAATGGTGATGAATTGCTTAAGAAAGGTTAAATCTACTGAAAAATTCATTTGGGAACAGTCACACAAGTAGCACTGGGTCTTTCTGAGTTACATTGGGCTGAATGTCTTTCCTAAAAGAAAATGACTTTGACACCCCTGATCTAATGGATGGAGCCTGTGTGAAGGGACTTTGATGTTTACTGTTTTCTTGTGTCTTCTGATACCTCCCAGTCTAACTCAAGTCTTTTCTCCAGGGAATGAGTGTCTTCTGCTCCACCATCACAGAGTGCTGGGATCATGACCCCGAGGCCAGGCTGACAGCTCACTGCGTGGTGGAGCGCTTTAACGCCCTTCAAAATGAGGAAGAGGAGGGAGTAGGACAAGAGCAGAGAGGAGAAGAGCAACGGGAAGAGGAGGAATCCAGAATAAGAGCAGAAAAGGAAGAAGGAGTTGGAGAAAAGGACTCGGAGGTTCAGACTGACGGCGTTCCTCCCTGTCTTCACTCGTCCTCCACTGCTGTCTCCTCACCTTCCTCCTCTTCGTCCGTCCAGGTTACACACATAGACACAGACAGAGACACGGCAGAGGACTACCTGGTTCTTTCTGGTTCTATGGTTTGAGCAGTGGTTGTACGATCCCTGCTTTGTCCTGGCTGTGTTTACACCACCTCTTTACCATCTCATGTGTTTCCTCATTGTATAATCATTCAGCGCACGGTAGAAAATATAGTGAAAGTCATCTAAGTATCGGAATTTGTAGCATTTGTTGACTTTTTCAGTTGGCAAGTCCCTCTTGTTATTAGAAACAAACTGTAAGCCTGCAACTACACGCTGAAAATGACAAATTTTCAAATGCACTTGCAATAGGGCAGGACTCCTTACTTTTTGTTGTGTCTACATATACCAGGGGTCAGCAACCCTGGTCCTAGAAAGCCACTATCCTGCATGTTTTAGATGTTTCCCTCTTCCAGCACACCTGATGGTCGTTATCAGGCTTCTGTAGAGCTTGATGATAGGCTTATCATTTGAATCAGGTGTTTTGGAAGAGGGATACTTCTAAAACATGCAGGATAGTGGCTCTCTAGGACCAGGGTTGCTGACCCTTGACATATACAAATCTACATCAAAACAAACTCCCTAGACTCTCTTTGCAAACACACCATCACTTCATCCTTCGCTTAGGTTCACCCAAGATGGCTGTTTAACCCATAACAACCCAGTGCTAGTTTTATGTCACTTCCCAAATGAATTTTTCTCTATATTTAATCTTTAAGTGATTTATCACCATTTATTACAATATTATCTTCTGTGTTTTACATTTTTTCTATGAAAATCGGGCACTTTCTTGTATTTAATTTACTGGTTATGTAGATGTTCATAAAAGCTCAGATTCAAGTTGAGGGTTATTATGTCAGAAACAGAGAAAATGGAAGAAAAAGTTACTTTTTCAGCAAAGATATCAACAACTGAATCTAAAAACAACTATCTACAACCACTGTCATTGATTCGAGGCCATGGGTTTTACTGGTGAATCAATGCTGTAGAAGATGACAGTGTTTCCATGGTAACTACGGAGCCTCTGATCGTCCAAATGGGTCATATCTGATGACCATGAAAAGATTGCAAACTGCATTTTACACCAATTATTTAAATGTATTTGTAGGTTTAGTGGTTTAGACGTTCTTAAACATTTTACATCAGTAGATGTTTTGGTTGCCAGTGGCTGTTTGGGTCTTTATGGGTTAAAGGTCTACTCCGTGTATGTTTTCATCTATATATAATTACAGAAAAATAGAATTGTGTTCATTACTTCAGA
This sequence comes from Sphaeramia orbicularis, assembly GCF_902148855.1. Lineage (NCBI taxonomy): Eukaryota > Metazoa > Chordata > Actinopteri > Kurtiformes > Apogonidae > Sphaeramia > Sphaeramia orbicularis. The sequence continues at coordinate 43,967,418 of NC_043977.1, forward strand.
ATGAGCCGTTTATACCTGCAGATGGAGCAGATCGCTGTTCTTTGAGTCTGATATGTTGCTCCAGCGTGTTTCTACAGTACCCACGAAAAGACTTCATCTTCTTTTTTCTGTTTTATTCAACATTAGGGTCCATTACAATCACCAGAGATATCCTCTTAAGTAGAAGTACCAGAATGAAATGAACGCTGGCTGTAATCGGAGACTTCTGAGAGTTTTTTTTTTTTTTTCTTGTGCCCAATGTAAATGAGCATTGGGGGGATATTTGATTGGTTGTGATCTGCGACTTTAATGCTAGATGTCACTAAATATCACACACTGAATGAACAACAATAATGAGTTCAGTCAGAGCAGGCACAGCACTGAAATGAACTAAGTATTGAAGTTTATTAGGTATTGACTTTTTTTTTTACTATGCAAGATCTCAAAGTGCTTCATAAGACTAGAAATTAATGTTTTATTTCATGAAGTGTAATCATCAAAAGCACCACCAGACACATGAATTAGTGCTCACATTGTTGCTTCAAATTATCAGATAGGAAACATCCGAGTTTGGAAACCATTTGAAAATGTTTTCTTATTATTTTTTTTTCTCCATTATGTACAGAACAGCACAGCTTAGCAACATGGTAGCCTACTCGCCCGAACTTGTCACAAAATGAGTGACGTGTTAAGATAAGATCCAGTAATTACAGAAGTCCGCTCTCAGCTCTGCTCCTGAACAGCTAATCTCCTTCAGAAACAGGCAGTTGTCCAACTTCCTTTTTGGACTGAGACAGACGCCTCAGCTAAAAGCCTGTTGGCAGCCTGATGGAGAGAGGATTTTATATCAACAGCTTGACTTTAATGGACTTTATACATTTTGTTAGCCTCATAGTATAATTGCCTGTCACACACTATATGGACAAAACTATTGGGACATGTTGAATTCAGGTGTTTCTTTTCTAACAGGGGTCTGGGATACAAAACAATAATGACAAATGTCATAATATAGTTTTATATTATGATAACTTTCTTTTTTTTCCCAATTCTCTTTTTATTGGTATTTTCCATGGTTCACATATGGTTCACCATTCTCATCCATTCATCTGAAAATCACAGCTGAATCTCACAGCGATATGTCCATGACTCCTCAGACAATACAAATAAGGATGATTGGTCCTCCTTCAGCAATACCAAAGATGTAATTTTTATAATACACAATTAAGAACTAAACTTCCTAGAACAGGAATGCTGGGATGCACATTTGTGATATTTTAAAAAATTTAATAAATTTAAAAAAAAAAACACATCAATACAAAAGGGTTTAAAAGGGAAAAAGGGGTGAAATGGACATAAGAAATGGTTTTAGATAAATGATGGACGAACTGGTGTTACATACCTAATCCATCTTTCCCATCTTTTCAAAAACAAACCTTGTTGTAGTCTTATGGCAAAAGTAATTCTTTCCATTTTAAAAATGTCATAAATGATGTCACTCCACTCCTCCACTGTAGGTTTTTCTAGTTTTAGCCACCTCCTTGTTATGGCTTTCCGACAAGCAGCACTTAAAATCTGAAATAAATATTTGACATTAGAGGAGACATTTTCTGATGGTAGAACTCGTAAGTATAATGATACAAACTCAATTATGATAAATATCATCGGATTGGTTAGTTTGGTTTAAATTCTTATCTTTGCTTCCAAAATGCCTCAGAGATGGTTTTTACTTAATTTCTCTCAACACTGATTTTTTTTTTTATCCGTGACTATGATTACCTCCGCCAAGGAGGTTATGTTTTTGCCAGGGTTTGTTTGTTTGTTTGTTTGTCTGTCTGTTTGTCTGTCCGTTAGTGTGCAACATAACTCAAAAAGTTATGGACAGATTTTGATGAAATTTTCAGGGTTTGTTGGAAATGGGATAAGGAAGAAATGATTACATTTTGGTGGTGCTCGGGGGTGGGGGGGCCCACGGGGGGGGCCCATTTCCAACAAACCCTGAAAATTTCATCAAAATCTGTCCATAACTTTTTGAGTTATGTTGCACACTAACGGACAGACAAACAGACAGACAAACAAACAAACCCTGGCAAAAACATAACCTCCTTGGCGTGGGGGGGCCCACGGGGGGGGGGCACTGATCAGCCTTGGCAGAGGTCTGCGCTCTCCGAGTGCTTCTAGTTTTAAATGTTCTGCTTTTAAATTTCTAAGAAAAAATTTGTGCTCTAACTGTAAATAATAATTTTATACCACAACTAGCCATCTATTTTCTTCAGATGTCACTTTGAAGAAAAATCTCCCATTAAACTTGAAGGAAATATTGACGTTTACAAACTATATGGACAAAAATATTGGGACACATCATGGCTACAGTTGTAAGATGTCCTGTTCATGATGATTTGAGATATAAACATCAATATTAATAATCAATATGATATTTACCACAATATAAAATTATATTATGATATTTGTATCCCAGTCCCCTGTTAGAAAAGAAACACCTAAATTCAATGTGTCCCAATACTTTTGTCCATATAGTGTATGACTTAGGCAATTATGCGATTAGGCTAACAATTTGTAAATCTGTTGGTGACATTCTATAATGCTAAAGCATCAAAATGTGAGTTTTACAGTTGTATTTGACTTATATCAGAGAGTGTTGAATGGGTCAGTCAACTGTAGTGGAACTGAGGGGAGGAAGGATGTGATCAATAACATAAGGGACAGTAGCTGGTCAAATTCTAGAGACTTAATACAGTGGAAAATACTGAATATGAAGATAACACATTAAAAAGCTTAATGAAAACACATCTGTTTCAAGCTGACGGAGTAAACACAGAGGGTTTCACGGAGCTGATTGAGTTTGAAGTTTGTTGAATTTCTCAGCTGACAGAACAGAAATGACCAAAGACTGCCTCTGTGAGACTGAATCGTTCTTGTCCCAGAGAGTCAGTGAAGTGGGTGTACTGGGACGAGGTGGGTCCTCACCTGGACACTGTTCAATCCTGTCAGCAGCACTGCCTCTTCATCTCCCAGACTGCTTCTGCTGGCACAGATGCACACTTTTGTTTTATATAAATGCTTCATTGTTGTAGGAGCTGGTCTCCACTTTGTGGTTTTGTTCTTTTATAGCTACTGTGATTGTTATTACTTTAACTATATACATGTATGAAGAACTGGAGAGAAGGAACTCTTTCCTGCCCTGTGGAAAATATTTATGTACTTATGATTTTTGAAAACTGTCTTTAAGGCATACATTGGATTTCAAAACCAGATATTATTATTATTATTATTATTATTATTATTATTATTATTATTATTATTATTATTATTATTATTGTATTTGTATAAATGCTGGAGAACACTTACACACTTACTGTATGAGGTTCCAGACACTATACACTTTTCAGTCCATTGTGAAATGAAAAGAGATACAGAAACCACTACAAAGGATGAAAAAGAAATCTGTGATGTTTGCTTTGTAATAAACTGTTTTCGCTAAGGGAATCCTTATTCTGCCTTTGTATACCATTTAAAACCAAAGACGATGGGAAAAGGTTTATTTAACTGGATATAATAATGCTGAATGAATCACATAAATGTCTCATAAAGATAACATAAGCACAATACCATAACAACCATAACATATATGAAAGAAAGAATGCATCTTATTTGTGATGTGATAGCGTAAGGTGTTGAATGTAGAAAATGATTTATTAAGATAATTATCTGACAGCACCTTCCACAAGTCTTAGGTCACCTTAAGCTTTGTTGTTTCTATGTTATTTTTCATCAGCATACATTTATATTTCTAAGCCTGTCTTCTTCAGATACAGCAGAAATATCTAGAAAATATTTTCACAATATTAAAAACACTTTATCAAATCTAAGTAACTTGTGCAGGCTAAATTGAATATTTAGTGTGACGTTCTTTCTATGACAAAAATAGCCCAACAGGAAACATCTGACGTGTTGAAACCTTGTGTAAAACACCCAAAAATCATTGCAGTAAATCTCATATTCTCTGAACAGTGTTAAACATGTGCAAAGGGAGGTCACACTAAGTACTTTTTCGTGACACTTTTATTTTTTAATGCTCTACATATTTTCAGTAAAGCCTGACTGTATATTCATACGGAGGCTAAGAAATGCATTTACAGTATTTGTTCATTATAACTGCTCGTACACAGGGCTGTAAAAGTACACAGGTATTAGTAATAAAAATTGTCAGTAGAAGTATTGAATCAGTTTGGTCCGTGTTATTGTATATACCATGATTTTATTATTGATTTTGTTTATTATATAGGGGCATCAGTTAAATCTGAGGTCTCATCACATTAATAGAGGAGGAAATTAGAAAACACAATTGTGAAACAAATCTTTTCAGTTTTCAGACTTTTTCTCCAACTTTTGAAGAGAAATGGGATTATTTGGATATTTATTAAAATAAAACCATATACGATGTTAAGGAGAGAATTAAGGCACTATTTGGTGGAGCTGTTGGTAGCTCATGAATTCGACTACACACTGCCTCTGGTAAAACATCAAATGATTAAATGGTTGAAAACCCCATTAATCTTTGACCAAATGTTGAGAAGAGCATGCAAGCAAGAAATCATCAGCCACCGAATCTTTGGATTCTGACCCAGAATGGGAAACGGGTCTGCTTTAGCTGGTTTATACCAGTGTTGTCAAATGCATTTGGGGTGTCTTGGCAAGGCTGAGCTTGTTATTTGGACTAAAAAAGTAAGGGACCACAACACAGAAGAGCAGAGGCCCAGTTATTATGATGGTGAAACTGAAAGCAGCTGTTACTACAAGTTGAACTAAACATTAACCTCCTGAAACCCAGTAAGCAAACATTTTCGCCATTTTACATTAAATAATTCCCTTAATTGGAAACAGCATAATGCAAAAGTTTTTTTCAGATACAGTTTTTTGTTAAATTTTTTTAATATATAATGTCCTTTTCAGTGGACATTTGTTTTTGTTTTTTTAAGTAAAGCCGTGAAACTCCTGTCCACTACAGAGGACAAAAATGCATTGCTGGGCCTCAGGAGGTAAACATAACAAAATGTCATCATCGTTAACCCATTTACATGTCAATTTATTAGATATATAAGTGGATGTCCAACTGCAGTTATATAAAATGAACTAATAATCACATGCACACAAATCACATTTTTAAGATGTGGCTGTGTCATTTGCTGAATAACTTCACTTCCCAAAAACATCCTCTGTGGTTTCATTGACCTCTTCTATGACTTGGATCAATGAAGCTATTTAAGTTGGACCTGAAAGTGGGACCAGCCAAAGCTTCTACACATGCAGTTATTATCAGGTGACTGCCAGAAATTTCACAGTTGAATTGATTCATCAATGTTTTTTCCCCCAAGACACCAACATATATCAAGTTGGCCTAATTCAAAATTACTTCATATAAGTGTGGAATTGAAAATAAATAAATGCTACAGTTTTTGTAGAACGTTTTTTTTTCGTTGCATAGTTACATACATGTTTCAGATCCACAGTTTAACTCATCAACAGGATCTCCACATATTCAGTCACGACACCAGTAGAGCTGTGTGTAATAACACAGAGTCTGCATTTCAGGGTTAGTGTGAATAAGCTGCAGAGCCAACAGACAGTGGCTCCATATTGAATTAAATTAGACCAACTTGAACTAATAACATTAGTCTCTTTTCTCTGTGAAGTTATAATCAGTTTTTGGCATGCATCTTTCACAGGAGTTCGTGGGAACTGGCATCAATGTTACATGCAGATTTAAAAGTTATATTCTTTTATTTGATTCAGTGTATATATACAAAAGTTTTATAATACAGTATGTCTTATACAAACAGATTATTTACCACCCTAATTACAAATAAATTTAAACACTACATAAAATGCAAATAAAAACCTGAATGCATTGATTTGCAAATCCCATATACCCCTGTTTTACTAACAATGGAACAGAGAAAACAGATCTGACGGCAGCTGAAGATCAATTTTATGTATTTTTGTTACAATTATTAAGAAGGAGAACAAAAGCAAAATGGTAATAATAAGCAGATTTATAAAATAAATGATGATCTATCTTTTGTTTTAAATATGAAAACGCTGAGTTAAGTCAGGTAAATACAAATATAACACCACGATTTGCTGTTGAGTCACAAAATCGTCGGAGTGGCTCATCTGTTTTAACGATGATCTTTGAAACTCTTCGTCCCACGTCGTTTTGGTTGGAGCTTATCATCTTCTCAGACACAGATGATCTTTGGTGCGTCGTCTTCCTGCTCTCAGCTGACACCCAGCAACAAACCAGGATCCGTCGCATCTGTCAGCAGGCTGGGAATTTGCCTTTACCGGCCGGCACAGCCATTCCTGCAATCTCACATTTAAACGCAGGTGTTTTTTTTGCGGGATGCTGGCATGTTCTGATTCACCAGGCAAGCGATGTATAAGACGAGCACCGAGGGGACCGGACCGGTGGAGGTTCTGTTGACTTTGGCCTGCCGAGCCCAGCTTGTCGGGCCGGTCGGAGGATGGAGCCGCGGCTGACCGGGGATGGCAAGCCGTCCGTGTCCTGGATCCTCGGCCCTGTCCTCGTCTTCTCCTTCTTGGCTCTGTTAGTCAGCTGTCACGAGACCTGCAAACACAGAGCCCCCTCTCCGAGTGAGGTAAGCCGTGGACAGCGACCCTCTGCTAGGATGCTGCACCTAGCTAGCACCGTTAGCATGCTATCTGCTATGGTGGCTAATTAACGTGTTAACATTGTGTGAACAAACAGGTAACTATATTTCTGTAGGCTTACATATTTGAAATGACATACACCACAACAACCCACAAATTTCATCACGACACGAAACGTTTATATTATAAATGTTCAGTTAAATTAGCTGCCTAGCTATTATATTGTGACAGGATTCAATGGGATGCTATACAGTTAGCTAGTTAGCTAATATTTTGAGACAGTATAATATCACGTAGGGTTAATAGCGTTAAATGACAACAGCTACAATGTGTCTAATGGACATATTATACTAGGAATATGCAGGTACGGTGCGTTAGGTTTGTAGTCTAGAGTTCATACATTTGTTTACATCCCTTTGCCTAAACCCTTCTGTTCCTTTAGCGATAACTAAATATCACTTCCGGTGGATCAATTTCTTCAGAATAAAAGCGTAATCTTATCATGTTGCACTAATGCAATGTTACTTGATGAAAATGAATCAATAAAACAAATGTAATACAAAGAATTCTTTAAATTCAGTTAAATATGAGATATGTCTCAGTCTACCTCGAAAAAGAGATTTTATCTCAAGGGACTTCCTGGGTAAATAAAGGTTAAATAAATATGTCTGCTGACATTTTGCATAACAGAAACGTTTTAATAAATATATATATTTTTTCTGTTGTTGTCTTTCAGGTTGTCCATGTGTATTTGAAACATGAGCGTTTGACAAAGAGAAGTTCACCTGACGACCTTCAGCTAAAGATAAAAATCATATATGACTACAGCGTTGACCAGTAAGTACTAGTTATTAATTGAATCAGGACAAGGACCATATTTTAATTGTGTTAGAACCATAATAACTTTCTATTCCTAGTGTACATATGTGTGTGATATTCTCTTTCTCTAACAGATGTTCTCTCTCAACAGGCTTCCTGCAGACAAGAGAAGACTGGTGAAGGTGAAGAGATACTTGACAACAATAATGTCTACAGCAACTGTTAAAATGTTGTAAAACGGGATTAAATTTCCTTGAACAATGACAATAGTTTTGCTAAGATAATAAGAATCATTGTTAAACCATGCGTAGTTTAATTTGTTATGCGGATGGAGATGCCATCAAATTGTATTAAATCTTCTTACATGAACAAACATTTATTACTCATATTGTACATCAGCAGATTTGAGCTCAATTTGTTGAAGCGCATATAAGATAAGTTGGAGGTGTTTGCTCGTAATATCAAATCTATATTGGATGTTTTCACTCCAGCAGCAGGTAGAACTATAACTTGGCTCATGTTTAATAATGGAGTTTATTGAACTTTTATTTGACGTGGACAGTTATTCAAAAAATACCCAGCTTTGGTATTCTTGGTATTTGGTATTCAGAGTATTCTTTGTCTCTTACTTTCATTTGTATTTACATCAGGATAAGCTGTTTCCTCAGGCCATTGACTACCTGCAGAGGGCTTTCAGTGTGAGGCGAAGAGTGGGACCTGTGCTGCTCAGCAGGTAGGTGGCCTGTTTTACTTTCATGGTTATAATCAGGGTTTTGTAGGATTAATACATTTGTTTTAATACATTACTACATTTTACAGTGTAGCTTTTTTAGTTCATGGACCATTGGTCAAAGTTGGGTTGTCCATTTATAATTGTTAAATTTTAACTACAACATAAGAGCCTGTATATCACTATGTGATGCAGTTACTCTCAGTGACAGTGACTTTGTTGAATCCATAGACAATGTGCAACCAACCAGTACTTGAGGAAGAGAGATGACCCTCATCGTTATTGTCAGGGCGCCTGTGCGGATGTCACCCGGTGTGGTCCTGTCGTTGTTCCACAGCACCACCTTCAGGTCAGGAAGGGCCATTGCACATTTCATGTAAAAAGTAAAAAAAAAAAAAAAAAAAAAAGATACAAATCAGATGACACCTTGAAAACAGTAAAAAGAAAACCACTTATGATTAAAAATGAAAAGTGAGCCACCAGTGTATTTTACTTAGTAATCACACAATGACAGTGAACTATGAGGTGAAAATATGATGTATATGATATACTTTTTGAGGAGGATGGTTCTAGTTATCAGTGGGAAAGGTCAGGTAAAAGATGAGTGAAATAGAACAAAGAAGTAAATGAGTCAGAGAGGGGAGCCATAAAGTCAATGACAGAAAAAGGCGTGATGGAAAAACAAAGAAAGGGCAAATAAAGTGCTATGTGTTATGACAGGAAAGAGGCAAAGACAGAGTGGAAGGCTGAAAAGACAAGAAAGAACACTGTAATTAGGAAGTTAATTTTCCTTATGTTACCACTTGCCAGACACAATGTAATAAGTGTCAAACCAAAATCGGAAAATCGGAAAAAATTGAGAAATCAATCAAATTGTGAATCAAATTAAGGAACTGTGGTTATGCTGTCTAATCTAAACTTAAAACCACTGGGGGGTTGCAAAGACAGGTGTGCAGTTGGCAGGTTCACTGTGTTATATGTATTTCATGAAGATTCCAAGTTTTTCCAATTCTGGTTTCGTGCTTTGATGAGATTATTTGTTGATCCCTGTTATACTATTCAAAGTGTAAAACATTAATATAATCCCTAAATCTCTCTTAAACCATATATTTAATCACTAAAATTAATATCAGCCCGACATAGTAATCAATGTGGGTTAGTCCGTCAAGCAACAGTTAGGTGAATGAATGGCTCTGCCTTTACTGACAGTCACTATTAGCACGAAGGTGACACCTAGTGGAACAATAAATGCTCTACACGCACCCACACTACAGGTTTGATAGTTGTTGCACTGTCAGAGTCTCATGAATTTTAATTTATCTTGTCTTATGTCTTTCACATCTAGCAATGCAAGGTGTGCAGTGAGTCAGGGAAATCGTGTGGTCCCTCAGGCCCCCCTGATGGTCCTGGAGTGGATGGGTCTGACTTTGTGCTGTACGTCAGCGGCATCACCACAGAGCGCTGTGGACAGGAGAATATAGTGGCCTATGCTGCATACTGTCAGCTAGAGGCAGAGCTGGACAGGTATGGGGGAAAGGGCTACACTTGTTACTTTGATTAAACTACATTTGGGGTCAGAAGTTTAGCAAAGTACGTTCAAACAATTCAGAACATTTAATTTCAATATATAACCCTTTATTTGCTCAGTTAAACCAACAAATTTGGACTTTTGTTCTTGTGATGTCTCACTGATTTGGGTTTTCTGTGTTTGCAGACCCATAGCAGGCTACGCCAATCTGTGTCCTACTATGATCTCCTCACAGCCTCAGGAGTTTGAAGGGATGCTCTCCACTGTAAAACATGAGATCATCCACGCTCTGGTCAGTGCATAAGCTTTGTCCTATTGACTATTAACCCTTTAACCCCTGAGATATTATTTCAGTGAAATACGCTGCTGTGAAGTGTCTGTTTCAGTGTCATAAAAGCTGCTGTGAGTATATGCTTGTGTTCCTTTTCTTAGGTGGTTTTGTTTTACTGTGTGTTTTAGGGCCAAAACAGGGTGGAATAACAGAAAAAGACAGAGAGAGGAATTTAAGTTTTACAGGTTTTTACTAAATAAGACACTCAGATTGTACATCAGTAAGAGATTTAGAATGTTTAACATGAGCAGTGAACTGGCACACACTGAACAACAACAAGTATTACAGTAGTTTTTGTTTTGGGGCTTTTTTTTTCTAAATCAGTCCAGATGCTTTTTGGCACCTGGTCGAAATCCAAAAAGCAGTTACACGGTCAAAACTTGGTAAAAACACAGGAAAAACATAAAGGAACATCATGACAACACTACAAACAACAGTCAAAACAAAAAACAAGGAAAATGGTATTTAAAAAAAAAAAAAAAAGCCCAAACCATCTATTTTTATAGTTAGTCGGTCTCACTCACTGTTCTGTGTTTTTCCTCCATTACACAGGCAGTGGGAGCTGCACTGAGCATGCTCAGATGTCTATGAAAACCACAACATCTATTCTCTCACCACGTTTTTAATTTTTTCCTATTGAGCAAACCGTTGAATTTTTTTAATATTTAAAATAAATCATACATTCAGAAAGCTCATCACAAACACATCAGGGGTTAAACTGAATTAACGTATATCCAGGCTCAGAACAGGACATACGTCACACTTTCTGAGTGAGCTTTTAGCTGTATGTTGTCCTTCCTGTGTTTTGCAGGGGTTCTCAGCGGGTCTCTTTGCCTTCTACCATGATGACGAGGGCAAACCTCTGACTCCTCGCTTCACCAGTGGCCTACCGCCCTTTAACGAAAGGTGAATACACGGTTGTCAAATGCATTCAGAGCTAAAATAATGAACCCTAAATGGGCTTAATAATGAGCCTGAATGTAAACCTAAAATAATAGACCTAATTTCTTTGTATAAGCTCAGTGTTTTGAGTATGTCACCCTACAAATTCAGCTCTAATGTTTTACAACATGTCTGATAGTTTGGGTCTGTACCAGTGGAGCGAGGCAGTGATCAGGAGGGTCAGCAGGCTGTGGAACATCCGAGGAGGAAAGATGGTCCATCATCAAGTGCACGTCCTTGTTACACCCCGCGTTGTGGTAAGGGCAGCCTGTGTTGGGTAATACCAAAATGTGTGCATTTAATGCCTTTTCAAACAATAAATACACTGTTATGTTAAAAGAAAAGGAACCAGTGATGAAGTTTGATACACAGCAGAGAACTATGGAGAATCTGATAACTTTACACAACAATTCCATATAGACTTCAAATTAATATTAATTATACTGAGCAAAAATATAAACATCCCATGTACAGTATTTGTATAACATGAGACGCGTGGCCAAAAATGAGCTCATTATGTCTGTAATTGTAAAATAAGATTAATTCTCTTGATTTGTAAAGAAACTTTGTGTCTGTGTTTGTGTCCATCTCTGCGAGTGAGCACTTAATCAGTGATCCGGTGATTCCACCTACAACGCAGCTGTGGCTGTCCAGACGCTGCTCAAACAGCATTAACAGAACTCAGACAGTCCTTAAACTGGGGACAATAAAAGGACACCTCAAATGTCACATTTCATCACATGTCACCATGACACAGGTGTCACAAATCATGCAGGAACATGCCATCGGCATGCTCGATGCAGAGATGATGCCCTTGAACATGAGTGGAATAACTTTCCACAGGCCACAACCGACAACCTTGTCAACTGGATGAGAAGCCGCTCTATAGGAAGCCAATGGAGGGCACAAGATAGTCATTGGTGACTTCTTTCAACCAGCCCCACCGTGTCCACATGAATGTCACTGAATACCAGACGCTACTTTCATGTTCTAAACAGTAACCTGTACCACACTGATTGACAAAATAAATTGTATATGATGTAATATAATATATAACACCTAATGCTATTAAAAATTTAAAGTGTCACATGGGGCATTTATATTTTTGCTCAGTGTATCAATGGTTAACATTTATTAAACCATCTAATAAAAACAGCCATAGTTAATAACTGTGTGTAAGACTAGACACCATATATGGATACATTCATGTCCCTGAATTGCATTGTGTTTTGCACTATAACTTTGGTAGAGCCCTTGTGTACTATTGTATCCAATCCGTGTGGTTTCAGGAGGAGGCGAGGAGACATTTCAATTGTCCTATTTTAGAGGGAATGGAGCTGGAGAACCAAGGAGGGACAGGAACTGAACTGAACCACTGGGAGAAGAGATTGCTGGAGGTTGTCATACTTTCTCTGACCATCTAACTTTTCGGAAGCGTACAAGTTAACATTACTGTGTGTGTTAACTTTTTCTCTTAATTTGAATATATTTTTTTTTGTACTCAGAATGAGGCAATGACGGGCTCCCACACACAGAACCGCGTGTTTTCCCGCCTGACATTAGCCATCATGGAGGACAGCGGATGGTACAGAGCCAACTACAGTCTGGCCCAGAGGCTGGACTGGGGTCGAGGCCTCGGCTGTGATTTTGTGATGAAGAGCTGCAAGTTCTGGATGGATAAACAGAGAGAGAGGTCAGAAATGTGCTGTGTACAACTTACAGCTGTTGTGCCAAATTCTGCTCCCTGCCGAAAACTGCTCCCCCTTCCAAAGTCAGCCATGAAGAGGACAATGTGCACCAAATTCACCCTGTCACAACTTTTTCTCCTTTCTGACTGTAGGGTATGAAATTAATTGTGAATTTTTCAGCCTCTTAACACCATCATAGCTGTGTAGCAATTAAGTAATTAATAATATTGGAAAATATTGCAGTTATGTTTTTTATCTATTTAATATTAAAGAATGTGTAAACTGTGAGGTATATAAAACTTTCTAAAGTTAAATCTTAGATATACAACACTCAAAATATATAACAATAAAAACAGATACTGCTGAAAACTACATCACCTACGGCTGGGGATGCAGTTTTCGGCAGGGAGCAGAATTTGGCACCAGGTACTGCCAAAAACTGCCTCCCCCATCAGAATAAGCTTGTGAAGCCAAAGGAGTGAAATGACTTAAGCAGCTCACATTTGGAGTTATTCTGGTGTGACAGGGTGAATTTGGTGCACTTTGTCCTCTTCATGGCTGACTTAGGAAGGGGGAGCTATTTTCAGCAGCTGCTGCGTGATGCAGTTTTTGGCAGGGAGTAGAATTTGGCACAACAGGTGCTACTACTGAAAATGCTGTTGCTGTTGTTTCAGCTACTACGGCTGCAACAACCATCGCTAATACTATTTCCACTGCTACCACTACCATTACTACTACTACTGCTACTACTACTATAGCTGCGCTTACTAAGAATACTACTAATACTCGTAGTAAGAGCTACTACTACTACTCCTCTTGCTGCCCTTACCCCTGCTAATGCCATTGTCACTACTATTGCTGTTGCTACTGCTACTACCATTGTAATGTGTTACTACTCCTACTGCTACTTCTGCTTCTACTGTTTCCACTTCTACAACTACTACTGCTTGTACTGTTGCCACTGATGACTAAGTATCTTTGCTCTGACTGCTGCTGCTAATGCAGAGTTCCCGTGGGGTCTTAAACAGTCTTAAAAGTCTTGAATCTCCAAATTCACATTTAATACCTTAAAAAAGTCTTTAAAAGATTTTAAATTTGATATGGTAGGCCTTAAGTTATGTTGCCATAAACTTGTTGGCTGTATTGTGTTTAAATGTGTTTGTGAAATGTCTAAGCTGCAAAGAAAGTAACGATAGTCGACTCAGTTCCACCTGTTCCAACCCAACAATGTATATTGAAATTAGGAACCAATTATCAATGACTTTGCAGCCCCCCGGTAAGAAATGACTTGGAATGGTGGGAATTACTGTAAGGCGTTGGAGTAAATAAATATATTCACCTAAATTCTAGGAATCACACATTTTTGCCAGTTTGGCAGTGAAATAGGCTGTGTATTGGGCTCTAAATTCTGTTCTAAGTAGTCTTAAAAAGGTCTTAAAATGTCTTAAATGTAACTAGTAGAAACCTGTAGGAACCCTGTAATGACTCCACTACTACTACTACTGCTACTGTTAAAGGTAACACTACTACTAATGCAGCTGCTTCTACTACTATTACTACTTACATTATGTACTTACATTAATAATAGTGATATAGGTGGTAGACAAAAAAAGATTGGTTTAAGCAACCCATTAAAATGAAATAAAAGGTAGTAAAGTGAAATAAAACTCATGTAAAATCAGTAAAATCTCCTTGATAAAAGTATATTACATGAATATCAGTGACTCAGCTGATTTCTGTTCACAGATTATTTGTTGCTTTGGCAGTTGTTAACCACAGCCACAAAAAAAAAAGTAATTTCTGCTTACAAGTTTATGCTTACAAGAGCTCATGTTGTATGGCAAGTGCTTTGCTTGTGGCTCATGCTGAAGTGTAGAGCTGTTAAAATATTGTGGATCTGCTGTTTTCATCTGTCATGAAGATTATCAGAATCAACTGCACGCATATATTTTTTTTAACTTGTCTCCATTAGTAGCAGTAGTAGCAAAAACTGGAGGTAGATCATTTAGATACATAAAGTATGGAAAGAAGTTTCTCTTATAGTCAAATTTTAGAGTATGCTCAAAGGCACATAATCCTGTAAGATAAAACATAACGTGAGGAAAACATAAAAAACTTGATATGATTTCACTAACCGGTCGGTGCTGGAATGATTGTAGTTCTTGTTTGTGTGATATCCATGCACTTTTGTAATTTTTATATGTTTTGATAATGTTTGTCAGTAAAAATTTACTGTAAATTTTGCATTCATTCAGTCATACATTTATTAAAATGAATTTTTCTATTACACACAACATGTACAATCTCAAACAAAAAAGTAGGCACACATGTATAGAAGTAGATAAAGTTAAGGTCTTGGAGGGAAAAAAAAATTGCAATTTTGAAAAAGTCTGTACATTTTATTTGGATAAAAAACACCACCCTACATGGTAAATGGTAAATGGACTGAATTTATATAGTGCATTTTCTGTACCTCCATGGTGCCCAAAGGGCTTTACAATCCCTCACATGCACCCATTCACACACACATTCATACACCACTGGGTGCATGGGCTAAAACTGGCCCACTAAAGAGTCCAATCTGGCCCGTGGATGAATTAGTGAAATGCAAAATTACACTGAACATATTAACAATCATTTTAGTTTTGGCTCCACATATAGACCAATAACCTCAAGTGAGTTAGATCAGTAAAATACTATTATAATAACCTATAAACAATGACGACTCCAAATTGTTCTCTTTGTTTTAGTGTAAAAAAAAAAGTAAAATTACATGAAAATGTTTACATTTACAAACTATCTTTTCACAAAATATGTGAATAGCTTGAACGAATATGAACATCTTAAAATGTCTAAAGACAAGTAAGTGTAATTTTACCAATATTCTGCCTGTTACTGAATGTTTTTTGTAGATCCACTGTGATCTGTAATTTGGAATGCACATGTGTAAATGAGAAGCTGAGACATGATTTTGTTAAAATTGCACATATTTTTCTTAAAGGTGCGGGAGACTTTCGTGACCAATTTTTCATCAAATCTGTTAAACCTCAGTCATAGCTCAAGTATCACGAATCTGTAAGTCTTTCTGTGATTACTCGCCTGAATGTCTTGCATTACAGTGAACAATTTCGAAGTGCCATCCACCATAAACAGACCATTTGTTTATAAACCGAGCCGGGAGGTCACTTGGGTTTTCTTCAGAATTTTGTCCCGACGTGCATTGTGGGAAGCGAAGGCTCACGCAGCCGCCTTACAGCAGCAGCTGGAAAAGACATAACACGGAAACGGCAGGAGCTCCCTTCCCTCAATGTATGTTCCTCCAGCCGTTTCTGCGTTTCAGCCGTTTCTGCGTCATGTTTGTTTCATCCATATAATACCATATGGTTGCGCTGCTGCTGTCAGGTGGCTGCGCGAACCTCCCTTTCCCATAATGTACATCGTGACAAAATTCCAAAGATGCCCGAGTGACCTCCCGCCTTGGTTTGTAAGCAAATGGTTTGTTTATAGTGGATGGCACTTCGAAATTGTTCACCGTAATGCAAGAGATTCAGGTGAATAATCACAGAAAGACTTACAGATTCATCATACTTAGGCTATGACTGAGGTTTTACAGATTTGATGAAAAATTGGTCACGAAAGTCTCCCACACCTTTAAGACATTTCAGGGTGTTTATGGTATTTACGTTTCCAGGAAGCTTTGTAGATGTAAACATTATCATAATGTAGTTTTACTTTTTCCACTTTTATTTTACTGGTCCGACCCACTTCAGATCATACTGGGCTGAATGCGGCCCCTGAACTAAAATGCATTTGACACCCCTGATCTAGTCAATGTCACTTTTAATTTCATTTCCCATAAACAGTGATGTGTTATCAGGATTTAAAAATGGTTCAGACTGGCTTTAGTATTAAGTGTTGTAAAATTGATATGTTTGTGTTGGCAGACGACATCTTGTCACACCGTACTGCGACACGGTGCGAGCCTCTCCTCTGCAGCTCACCTGCAGACAGGACCAGCTGGCTGTGGCTGTCTGCAACCTGCAGAAATATCCACAAGAGCTGCCA
This sequence comes from Sphaeramia orbicularis, assembly GCF_902148855.1. Classification (NCBI taxonomy): domain Eukaryota; kingdom Metazoa; phylum Chordata; class Actinopteri; order Kurtiformes; family Apogonidae; genus Sphaeramia; species Sphaeramia orbicularis. The sequence continues at coordinate 43,984,190 of NC_043977.1, forward strand.
CTGGAGTACCAGGTATACACTAAAACACACAATTTAAATGATTACAGGACATTGGCCCACTGTAAAAGGCATGTATCACATTAGCTCTGTTCCTCTATTCTTATTCTAGTTTTGCAATCTACCTCTCAATCATTTCATGCACCACTGAACAACACAGGGAATCATGCCTGTCTGTGGCCATCAGACTGTTTGACTCCACCTTATAACCACATAATTCTAATTACACACAACTGTATTTTGCACACTTATTATTGTATATTTCGTTAATATTGATGAGATATTGCCTAGTACACATTGTACATTGTAAATGCTGTTCTAAGTTTGTGTCTTAATAGAGTGTTTTAATATGTATAATTTTTTTTATTTTTCTGTTATATTGATAATTTCTTTCCTCCTACTCTTTATTATACTTGAGTGGAGCAACTGTTGCGCCCAATAATTTCCCCCTGGGATTAATAAATATTCTGATTCTGATTCACGTAATACTTCTTGTTGGTGTTAGTACTTCGAGCGGATCCCAGACGTGACTCCTGATCAGTTGCAGTTCTTTGGCGGCGCCGTGGAGATCGCTGACTACTGTCCGTTCAGCCAGGAGTTCAGCTGGCACCTCAGTGGAGAATATCAGAGAAACTCCTACTGCAGAGTGGCAGAGAACCAGCCAGGTAACACTCACACCCACAGCTTTTAGTGTCACTATCAGTTTGGTATTTTTCTGACATAATTCATGTGGTCAGGGGAACTGATACCTGATATGCATTTCTGTTTTTCTGTGTCATCATTAATGTGGATAGGTTGTGCTCTGTGTGTTAAATTAGTTATTGATTTATGTTTCACAGTAATAAAAATGATGATAAATAACATCTAGATAAAGTGCTTTATAAATATATCTCATTCCTGACGGTTTTCTGAAAGAGAAATTGAAGGAGAACAGAATAGTGATTTATTTACTCTATTTCAGAATCCACAAACATAAAAGCATTTTTCATTTTATAGCTACATCTTTTACAAATTTTCCTACTCTCATCGTGCCTTTTTATGGCCTCTTGCTGTAAAAGAAAACATTTTTATTGAACAAATTTTCTATTAGCATAAAAGTGTTTGTTTTTTCATGTGCCGAAATAAACAGCATCTTCCTGCTGAAACAAGCACAGTAGCCCTACTATTAATCTGTTTTATATTATTAATGTTCTTTTTAATGTGGATAATGATAAATAGAAAACAACATAAATATGAAAGTATAACTGCCCCTGGTATCATCAGTGTACCTTGAGTTGAGTAGGATTTTACACACACACACACACACACATATATATATATATATATATATATATATATATATATATGCATATGTAAAGAAATGTGAAACTGTATGAAACAGTAGGAAAAACAGTATGAACAGTAAATTGCAGTAATCTGTACAAATCTGTGAACTACTACTGAAAACGCTGGGACGACTGGAATTTGTAAAAATAGATTAACCCCATAAAACCTGACCCATCAAAAACCAGCCACAAAATAATTTTTTTTATAATTAATTTGTTTGTTAGACCTTTTAACAAAATCCAAGTAAACATTTTGCCATATAATTTTTTTATGATACTGTGCTTTCCGGTCTATAAGCCGCTACTTTTTTCTACACACTGTGAACCCGCGGCTCTAAAACGATGTGGCTAATTTATGTTTCCTGGGCTAACGATCGATCGGGCTGACGAAGAAGGAAATAGAGCTGCTGCACGTAAGCTTGGCATCAATGAATCGATGGTGAGACGTTGGAGACGGGGTGAGTGCAGCCTATAGTCAGGTGCAGCTTATAGTCTGGAAAGTACGGTATATTTCTGTATCACAATTGATACATTGGGCATTTTTATAAAGGACTTTATATACCTGCAGTATCAAATTTGATACACACATTTTTAACACATTTTAACTGTACTATAAATAATCAATTATCAAATAACTATGCATTGTCTCAGTACATAACGTACTTATTAAAAAAAAATAGCTTAAATGTTCTTCTTAATGTAACTTTTTGAAAATTATCAAAGACATTCCTGCAAAAAGTGTGTGGACAATTTAACGATATCGGAGATATTGAAAAGGGCCAAAAAACACTCTTCCACAGGCTGCAGTGGGATGATAATCCACCAGAGGGCAGGAAACATGCATTGGGTCATATACAACAGGTTTTTACCCCTCAGCCAACTTCTGGCCAAAGGGGTATTGTAATCGTTTTGTCGTCTGTCTGTCCATCTGTCTGTCCATTCAATGACATAATCGCATTATCTGAAGAATGCATTGACATATCTGCATCAAACTTCTACTGTGGATGCATCTTGGCATGGAGCAGAAGCCTATTGAAAATAGGTCACCTTAACCGGCTTTTTCAAGGTCAAATGACCCTGTGCCTTGTGCAGTTATAATATCAGAGTGCTTTATATATAACTAGAAGCACTCGGAGAGCGCAGACCTCCGCCAAGGCTGATCAGTGGCCCCCCCCGTGGGCCCCCCCACCCCCGATCACCACCAAAATTTAATCATTTCTTCCTTATCCCATTTCCAACAAACTCTGAAAATTTCATCCAAATCTGTCCATAACTTTTTGAGTTATGTTGCACACTAACGATCAGTGGCCCCCCCCGTGGGCCCCCCCACCCCCGAACACCACCAAAATTTAATAATTTCTTCCTCATCCCATTTCCAACAAACCCTGAAAATTTCATCCAAATCTGTCCATAACTTTTTGAGTTATGTTGCACACTAACGATCAGTGGCCCCCCCCGTGGGCCCCCCCACCCCCGATCACCACCAAAATTTAATCATTTCTTCCTCATCCCATTTCCAACAAACCCTGAAAATTTCATCCAAATCTACCCATAACTTTTTGAGTTATGTTGCACACTAACGATCAGTGGCCCCCCCCTCGTGGGCCCCCCACCCCCGATCACCACCAAAATTTTATCATTTCTTCCTCATCCCATTTCCAACAAACCCTGAAAATTTCATCCAAATCTGTCCATAACTTTTTGAGTTGTGTTGCACACTAACGATCAGTGCCCCCCCCGTGGGCCCCCCCACCCCCGATCACCACCAAAATTTAATCATTTCTTCCTTATCCCATTTCCAACAAACCCTGAAAATTTCATCCAAATCTGTCCATAACTTTTTGAGTTATGTTGCACACTAACGGACAGACAAACAAACAAACAAACAGACAAACAAACAAACCCTGGCAAAAACATAACCTCCTTGGCGGAGGTAAATATGTAATTAGTTTTACATAAAGACAATCTAATCTAAATTACAGGACAGTAACTTTCAACAGAATGTGACACTATATTTGGCTGAGGGGTATTAAAAGAGCATTGCACATTATGTTTAAGGAAAGTATTAATCTTGTTGATTAGAAAGAGGTTTCAGAACCTGGTGTAGCAAATATGATACAAAAGGTTTATAAGGTGTTTTATAAGGTGTCTGTTTTCTGTCAGACTGGTGGAGGAACTACGGAGCAGAGCAGTATGGACCAGACTCGGTGTGTCTGTACCAGAAATCTGCTTTTGTTATGGAGCAGTGCACCAGGAAGATGACCTACCCTGACTGGGGCTCTGGATGCTACAAGGTACAAGGACACAAACTTCACAAAATCTGTCCCATGCTTTGTCCTGAAGTCTAGTTAAAGGATGAATAAAAGCTGTTTGTTAATATTATGTGTTTGCTTTTTGTGTTTTTTTGTGGTGCAGGTGTCATGCGTGGCTCAAGGCCTGAAGGTGTACGTTCAGGATCGCTCTTTTCTTTGTGTGCGTAAAGGTCAGCCGCTGAGCGTGAGTGTGCGGGTCAACGACTGGGTTTACAACGGCGTCCTGATCTGTCCCGCCTGTACCGACTTCTGTGACGACTGCCCTCTTCCTCACCAGCTGCCACCCATCAACACCTCCAGGAGTAACCCAATTGGTCAGTGGCTCCTCCTCATCATTAGGGCTGTCTGTGGTTGCAAAAAAAAAAAAAAAAATAGGGAGGAAAAATGTAAAAATGGAGACAGTGATATTAGAAAAAACTCAGTTTTGAAAGTTAAACTTGTTACCTTATTGTCAGAGAATCAAATGGAGAAAAAGTTTATTATTTTCTGAAATTTTAGTTATAAATTTGCCAGGAAAAAAAACCTGTTAAATTTAGATTGAAGTTATACATTTCTCTATTTATACCAAACATGGATTACTATTATTCTGAAGTTTGTTTGTTTTTAACCTTTTTCTACATGTTTTTTCTTGAAATATCATCCCCTCTTCCCATTTGAGTTTTTGCTTGATATGAGTGACAAGGTTTTGTATTTTGGAATTTTTGGGATCTTTTTCAGGGTCTCGGGTACAGAAAGTGCTGGTGATAAAAGTCTACTATTCAGGTTGTTAATATGTTTGTTAGTCATTTCCATGTGGGAAAAATGTTTTCCCCCAACGAAGTGAATGGGTTGTCTAGTACTGGGACTCCGGTGACTTATTATGATACAAGAAGAGACGCAACTTTATCCATGTTTTTAAGAAAGCGATGAGTTGAAATGTGGGTTGACATTTATGGAAAAAGCAGTTTCTACGCTTCATGTAAATAAACTTGCACTGTGTACAATCTTTATCTTATGTCTGCATGAAATTAGTACGAGAAAATAAAGCCTAAACTATTTATAAGCTATACTCTATATTCAGTATAAAGCTATGATATGCAACTGTGGAAAACATGATGTGAAATTTAACAGGCTACTAGTCATAGCTTTATATTTCAACCCATCCCTTTCATAAAAACATGGATAAAGTTGCATCTCTTCTTGTATCATCATAACTAACTATCTTTTTTTTTTTTTTTGGGGGTGGGGGTGGGGGGCATCTTTACCACTTGGAAATGATGTATGAACATGCTAACAACCTGAATTTCCCACTTTCTTCACCAGCACTATCTGTGCCTGAGACCACAAACATTGTCCCAAAAATTCCAAAACACAAAACCTTATCACTCATATAAAGCAATTTGCATACACACACAATAATTTAAATGCAATAAAAATGTTTGGGGGATTTTTAGACCTTTATTCTACAGTGGGTAGTAGAGACATGTGATGAGGGTTATGGAACTGAACCAGGACGTTTTGGTTCATGGTTAGTTTCCCATAACCATTCAAAGACTATTTCCTGTCCTGCCAGTTTTGTTATTTTGACTCTCAAGTTCAAAATATCTATGTAATGTTTGTTCACTTTACTTGTTTGTGAACTAGGTCATGAATTTGTGAACACTATGAATCATCAACATGTGTGAATCTTTATATGCTGGACATCTCACTGGCACTTGGTACCAATAATGATACTTAAAGAAGTGAAGCCCCGCCCCTTCTGATCGCCACCCATGGGACCTTAATTTCAGAAAAAACAAATTATATTACTGTCAATGGTGAAAGAAAATAATGTTTTGACCCTGTTTGAATTACTCCACCATTTACACATTTGATGTTTGTTTATTTTCAGTCTGATCATTCAACAGTTTCACCACAAACTGACTATTCTTTCTTTAATACTTTCATTTTGCTCGTTGAGAATGAGGTAAAATATGCTGCGGTAATGACCATTTGCAGTACCACAAACTGTGAGTGTCTTGACAAATATTAAGACTACACACAGAAAGTCACAATGTAATGTCATCATTATTCTCTTTTCATGATCTGATCACAGTCACTGAACACGGTCTGTCCTTTAATACTTTCTTATTTTGAAGAATGATGTGAAATATGCCGGGGTAATGACCATATTGGTATTGTGATATGTATCAGATGCAGCGAGAGAGGCAGTCTACTGAGCCATTTCACCCAAAATCAGAGGTCATTTTACAGCCTTTACAACAAACTGTCAATGTAAATGTTAACTTGACAAGTCAAGAAAATCACAAACATTATTTGTGTGAATGATTTAACAATTCAAAGTGGAAGAAAAAATGATTTGCCTTTTGTCATTGACTGTTGTGCACAGTAGGAAGGGGATGCCAATTCTCTATTACTGTACATATGTAAGAATAGGAACCAACTTTTGAAAGAAGTGGTAATGATTTTGATATGAATCGTGCTTTTTTGTTGATATCGGGCATTTCCTGGGTTCAAACTTTCAAATGTTGCCTCATTTTATACCTTTTTATGTCATATATAATAGCTACATGTGAATCTTTGACGCTTAAACAGTCAAAAGAGTCACTTTGACAGCATCGCTTTGTGCTCATCAAAGCTACAAGGAGCTTTTTTAATCCACCTACCACATTATGTCCATTTGTTAGTTAATTAATGATGACAGTAATCAATATTAAGCTCTTTATAATGTTGTTTACATACATTTACAAGCAAATTTTGAATATACAGGGTGTCCATAATGTCTGTTTACAATTTAACACGTTTATTACAAAAGCAAATGAATAGACAAATCTGCGGAAATTATTACAAAATGAAAAGTAGATATTGAAGTTTTTTGCCTTATTTAATCCACCTCGAACATGGACACCATTAGTTGCATGAAGCACATCAGGACGGTGCTGGATTTGTTTCCATGTTGGCTGTATCATAGCCTCATCAGTGGTGTCAGTGGCATCAGTGGTCTTTAGCTTCAGGTCAGTGATGTCCCATATCTTTGTTTGATACGCATTATCTTTAACATAACCCCATAGAAAGAAATCTAGGGGGTTGACATCTGGTGAATGAGGTGAACAGGGAATTGGGCCATCCCTTCCAATCCACTGGTCTGGACATGTTTGATTTAGGAACCTGCCAACATGCAGTCCCCAGTGTGATGAGGTATTCACTGAGTCTGCGGATCCGATTTTGTTTCAATAAACCACAATACGCATTGTGTCTTTTTTTGAGGAGTAACCATTTTTGAAAGCTTTATTTAACAGAACCAATTTCATCAACAGTGTACCTGAAATACACAAATGCAATGTGATTAAAAACTTGGATAACCACTAAGTACATAACATATCTCATCAATTGTATTTGTAACTAGAAAAGCACTTAGAGAGCTCAGACCTCTGCCAAGGCAAATCAGCCCCCCCTCGATCACCACCAAAATTAAATCATTTGTTCCTTGTGCCAGTATCAACACTTCCTAAAAATGTCATCAAAATCTGTCCATAACTTTCTGAGTAATCTTGCTAACAGACAAACAAACAGACAAACCCCAATGAAAACATAACCTCCGCTGTTCCTTGGCGGAGGTAATGATTTTTTTTTTAAATTGTAAAGAGACTTTGTGGACACCCTGTAGAACAGGGACCTCAAACATGCGGCCTGCGGGCCAAATGCAGCCCGCCAAAGGTTCCAATCTGGCCCGTGGGATGAATTTGCAAAGTGCAAAAATTCCACAGATTCATTTTAGTTCAGGTTCCACATATAGACCAATATGATCTGAGGTAAAATATCCTACAAAAAATAATGACTCCATATTTTCTTCTCGGTTTTAATGTGAAAAAAATATTACATTATGTCTATAAATAATGACAACTTCAAATTTTTGTCTTTGTTTTAGTGCAAAAAATAACATTAAATTATGAAAATATTTACATTTACAAACTATCCTGTTACAATAAAATGTGAATAACTTGAACAAATATCAACAACCTGAAATGTCTACAGAAAATTAAGCACAATTTTAACAATTTTCTGCCTGTCACTAAGTGTTTAGTGTCTTTGTAGATTCAATCCATAATGCACATGTAAAAATGATAAGTTGAGGTATAATATTGTTAATATTGCACTTATTTTTCTTAAGAAATATCGTTTTTTTCAGATTATTCACATCTTTTTTGTTTGGATAGTTTATAAAAGTAAGTATTTTCATAATTTAATGAGGTTTTTTGTGCACTAAAATGAAGACAAAAATTTGGAGTTGTCATTATTTAGAGGTTATGTTATTATTTTACTGGTCCGGCCCACTGGAGATCCAATCAGGCTGAATGTGGCCCCTGAAAGAAAATGAGTTTGAGACCCCTGCTGTAGAACCAGTCATGAGTAAAGAGAGGCTTTGACATGAGATGGTTTCTTTGTGTTGGTTTGTTTCAGACCCGTGCTCCAGTTCTCCAGGTCTGGCCATCACTCTATGGCTCCTGATGCTCAACCTGCTCCCACTAATGGCTGGACTGCTGCTCTGCCACTGCAGCTGATAAAAACACCCCGGCACACACACAAAGGTAGCTGGACAATAATGACGAAATCATATTTGACTGATCTCATTTTTTAACTTTTAACGTAGCCATCTGGATCTAGGCTGCAGAGATTATCTTCTATTTGTCTTTTTTGTTCTCTTTCTTTTTTCTTTTCCCTGCTCCCTTTCTCTCTTTGTATTGCTTTTTCAGTTAGTTTCTCCATCATTCCTTCCTCAGGACGTCTGCTCATTCATCTGTCCATATTTTTGCAGCAGTTTGTCTTTTTAGGGACGTTTGTCTCCCCACTGTCAGGGATCTTGTTTTTTTTTTTGTTTTTTTTTAAGCTGGAATGTGGTCATATGAAACAATTTCCAGTTTAGGAAAGAAGAAATCACATTGTTTCTTTGGCCCAAGATGGTGGAAGGTACTGTATTCTACGTCAGACATTTTTGCAGCAGGAAATCTGATGGCTTTATTTACTTAATCTTGGGATCACTCTGCATTTTTGCTTCTTTTTTTTTTCTGATGGAAACTTGAAGAAAAGATGGTGAAGAACCGGTATGTGCCATCCAGGTTTGAAGCCAATTTCTGGTCAGTTACAGCTGCTACATTTTCTCATCTATAGAGTTGGCACCAAGTGGAAAAAAAACGCAGTTATTCATTACTTGACAGTTAAAGTATTAAAGTTGTTCATGTGACCGATCAAGAAACGTTTTAAATTATACCTCCTTCCATAAAAAATGTGATTAATATGTGAGAGGTGGCATCAGGGGCAGATCTAGAGTTTAGATAGGATTGAAGTCATGAGGTATGATTCCCAGTCTCCTTTACAGTAGCATCTACACAGACAGGATGAGACGGATCAAAAACATGTCCGGTCCAAACAGATTTCCTGTAAGGGAACAGTTTGGACACAGTTAACTTCCCCTGCTTAGGTCTGGAGTTAACTGATAAGACAGGCTGTGGGTTTACTTTTACTTTTACTTTTACTTTAACAATTTCAGCTTTTTTTTTAATCTAGTGGAGTTCAGTAGTTGAAATGGAATCCATTTGTGAGATCTGTGACTGCTTCAGAGAACTGGAAATTCACCAGGAGTCACTGGTGGAGATGGAGGGATTGATCCATATAGCTTTTTTTTTTAGATCTAATACTGGTTATTGGTAGTAAATGAGACTGGTAATTGAAACAATGGAGAAACTCGGAATAATCAAATGTTTAAAAGAGACAAAAGTCCAGGGAATCAGCATTTCATATAAGGTTAGTTGAATTTTTAACAAAGTAAAATTAAATAAAACAAGAAAAAAAATCAGTTTGCAATGAAATCTGCTGTTGAATTGGAACTAGGAGAGTTATTGATTACATGCGTAGCACTTTACTGCCAATGTGGAACTGCTGCTGTTCCAGTTAAGAATTGAGTTTTGAACCATTTGGAGCCAATTTAGAATCCCAGCTCAAACTAAAAAGTAGTTTTCTCATTAACATGACGCGTTAAATGTTGTGAGTGTGTCACATTCTAAAGTTTTGTAATAGAGGATGGAGACAAAACAGTATGTAAGTCCAAGAAACTAATAGAAACACTAGGCAGTAATTGCTCGGTGCTCGGCTGTGATGTAGTTACTACTGAGATTAAAGAAACACTAGGAATTAACACGAGAGAGGCAGGACAAGTTGCTTTCACCTGAAGCCAAGAATGAACCACTAGGGCTGGGCAATCATGGCCAAAAAGTCATAAGATTATTATTGTATGATAATCTTTAGAGGTAGAATTGGGATTTACAATTGCAATCATGATCAATCATTTTCTCACTTCTTATGAAATATAGTCAAGTTACAATCAAAGTGAAAGTTTTCCTCTAGGTTCCTCTGGTGTCTGGAGGCTCAGGCTGAGCACGAGTTGGACTTTTCTCATTGTGTTTGACTAGAAACTCTAATTTCTGCATCACTATATATATCTATCTATATCTAGTTGAAGTAAACACTACATTGTACATGTAGCTACAGTGTTTCCATTAATTACCAAGGCTGTGGTAGTTTAATTCACCCAGTCATAGTTTATTAATGAAAATAACGTTTTAGCACCAGGTTAACTCTAAAGCATCTGTGATTGCACATCATAGTTCAGAACCTGGACTTGCAGCTGACTGGTTTAATGTAATTCATCATTATTTTGTTAGCAGCTACAAAAGAACATGACACTACACATAACATTACTCTGCAAGTGAATGCAGACTAAACCTGAACACTTCAGTGCAGACAGAAACTAAACTATTGCTATACAGTGACTGAAATGAACTCATTAGCCTTGCGACCTGTGACATTAATACTGCAAACCCATAGATTAGTGCATCGCCTGTGTACAATTCTCTCTATAAAATACTATAATTACACTGAAACAGGCCATTTCAATCCAATCATATGGGAGTAAGAAAGATTTGATGGTGCTGTTATTTTATAAATGGCACAGTCGCATCCAAAAGTAGATCATATGATGAATTAAGATTTAATCACAGTATAAGACCATGTAATTGCCCAGCCCTAGTTCCAAAAATTTGGTTTAGGAAGCAGGATAATTCATTCAAACTACTATCTTTTTTTCTCATTCATTGTATTTATAGAATGACAAACCACCAATAATTGTGGAAATGGAAAGGTCAGAAAGCTCTCATTCCCTTCAGTGCATCTGTTTTATGAGTTCAGTTTCCCCTTTTCAGGGTCAGTTCACGCTGTTCTCCAAGGTGCTTCAGCTACAAGCAACCAAAACGTCCAGTATGTAGCATCTGGTGCAACTCCAAAACAGTTAGTGTGGGTAGATATAAGAGAAGTTCACCTTATGTTTCTGCCATGCCTCTGCTGTTTATGAATTCAATACAGTCCATAAAATACTCAGACTGTCACAGACTGTTTTCAGAAGAGGAAGCATAAGCCATGTACAGCTGTAGGAAAAGCCCAGTTAGCTATCAATCATTTCCTGCTGGCAGCCAATAAAAACCCAAACAAGCCATAGTCTGATGACGACCAGAAGGATGGTAATGGTAACAGGGACAGACTAAAGAAACATTAGTTCATGGTTTCTAGACATCATGTATTAGTATTCTTGTATTTCAACATCGAATGTCTGTTGGATCAGTTAGACTACAAACTAAACCTTTCTTCATCCCTGATTTGGTGAGGGTTATGAGCGTTAACCTTTTAACCCCTGAGACATTTCAATGAAACAAGCTACTTGGAATTTCCGTCTGTTTCAGTGTCATAAAAGCTGCTGTGAGTATGTGCTTGTGTTCCTTTTTTTCAGTGGTTTTGTTTTACTGTGTGTTTTAGGGTCAAAACTGGGTGGAATAACAGAAAAACACAAAGAGAGGAACTGACGCAAATTTTTACTAAATAAGGCACTCAGAATGTATATCAATAAGAGATTTAGGGTGTTGAACATGAACTGTGAACTGGAGCACACTGAACAAGTATTTGAGTTTTGGCCCAGTAGTTTTTGTTTTGGGCTCTTTTTTTCAAAATCAGTCCAGCTGCTTTTTAGCACCTGGTTGAACTCCATAAAGCAGTTTCACGGTCAAAACTCAATACAGTAAAAATAATAACGGAAAATCATGACAACACTCCAGAAAATCAGTAAAAATAAAAATCGACATGGAAAACGGTGCAGAAAAAAAAGGCCCAAACTGTCTAGTTTTATAGCAAGTAGGTCTTACTCACTGCTCTGTGTTACACAGGTGGCAGGGGGTGCACTGAGCATGCTCAGATGTTTATGGAAAGAGCAAGATCTATTCTATCAGCACATTTTGAAATTTTTCTTATTGAGCAAACGGTGGAATTTGTATGAATATTTAAAATAAATCATACATTCAGAATGCTCACCACAGACACATTAGGGGTTAAAGGGGTTACGTCACCTCAGATTCCTCTGCTCCTGTTGTGTTTCACTTTGGTGCCATTTGATGTCACTGTAGTTCCTACCCTCTGTTCCAAAACACTGGAGGTAATTTGTGGATCTCAAAGCTCTGACATCTGTTATTATGTAAGTTTCAACACAGCTGGGTTTATGTGAGAAATTGGGTGGAAAAATACTCCAACTTGACAATCCACACCGTCCTACTGCAGCTCTCTCCTTTCTGTCCAAATGAAAAGGACTAAATACAAAGGCAGATGACCTAAGAAGTCAAAATATTAGTAATGGGAGGTACCATGTTGCTTCTGTTATAAACCACAGAGCAGTAGATTTGTGTGTTGACAGGATCTTAACGATGATCAACAGCTGTTCAACTGCCACCACCACCTTTTTAAAAACACCTATGATCAGCCAATGTTAAAAAAAATGGCTTATTAAATTAAATAAATAAATAAAATTTGATTGATTGATTGCCCTCTCCGGGTTGGCGGAGAGTCTTTGCCCCAAGTGGAGGAGTTCAAGTATCTTGGGGTCTTGTTCATGAGTGAGGGAAGGATGGAGCATGAGATTGACAGGCGGATCGGTACAGCGTCTGCAGTGATGTGGTCGCTGTAGTGGTCGGTTTACCGGTCAATCTACGTTCCTACCCTCACCTATGGTCATGAGCTTTGGGTCATGACCGAAAGGACAAGATCCTGGATACAAACGATCGAAATGAGTTTCCTCCGCAGGGTGGCAGGGCACACCCTTAGGGATAGGGTGAGGAGCTCAGCCACCAGGGAGGAGCTCGGAGTAGAACCGCTGCTCCTCCACATCGAGAGGGGGCAGCTGAGGTGGCTCGGGCATCTGTTTCAGATGCCTCCTGGACGCCTCCCTGGGGAGGTGTTCCAGGCATGTCCCGCCAGGAGGAGGCCTCAGGGAAGACCTAGGAGACGTTGGAGAGACTATGTCTCTCGGCTGGCCTGGGAACGCCTCAGGGTCCCCCCGGAAGAGCTGGAGGAGGTGTCTGGGCATCCCTGCTTAGACTGTTGCCCCCGTGACCCAGCCCCGGATAAGTGGTGGATAATGGATGGATGGATGGATGATTGATTGATTTGATTGGTTTTCCCCTGTAAGTCGCTTTGGAAAAAAGCGTCTGCCAGATGCATAAATGTAAACGTAAAATCCAATCATTTTGGTTTATAAGGCAGCTGAATCACATGGGAAGTCACTCTAAAAAGCCACCGCAAACACTTGCCATCACATGATATTATTCTTTAGTTGTGTCAGGATCTGTACCAAACTCTAAATTCAGTGTGGCAGGATGGGAAATGTGTTTTAAATAACTTATGTTGGGACATGTGGAAACCCTGGTTACTCTGAATGCTCCACTTTCAAAGCTTTGAGCACCACTGATTACCAGTTTTTCTTTGTTTTGGTGAAAAATTGTCTGAAAATCCTCCCCAACAAGTATCTGCATGGAGAGATACTTTGAGTTGACGTTGCGTGGTCCTTTAATATTATTAAAAATTGAGGCAGAAATTGGGCCAAGTAACAAAATTTAAAGATGGTGAATATAAGGGTCAGTATCACTATAAGGTGCTGCAGAATCTAACAGTCACCATGGTTGAACACATCGCAAAATAATGAAATTCTGGGGTTTCGTTATGAATGGACAAACACTTACACATATATCAGTACAATTTGAAACCTCTTCAAATTCTATTATTTTAAACAATTTTCCTTGAGGGATTGTACTTGATTTGTGCATGTCATTGTCCTTATAACTTTAATGAGATTGATAAGTAATTAAATGAAAAAAAAAAAAATTAAATACTTTTTAGATGTCATAATACTCAAGTTTTTCGATAAAACAAGCAATTTTGATAATTTAGATTTTATTTTCATTGTAACATTTAACATTCTACATATAGCCTTGAAATTGCTGTCCACCCTGTCACTTTGGGGGAATCTGGTTGATGACATCACTGATGACATCATCATTCTGAGTGTCTTCATTGGAGATGGAAAATTTAGTACTGACATTTACATTTCAAAATTTTCATCATTTTTTGTTTGTACTTAGATGTCGCCAAGCTTAGCATGTCCACCCTGTCACCACAAAATATAATTTAATATAAAACTTTTCAGAAATTCTTAATTTATTTGTTGAACATTACAACATCCTCTTCAAAGATGACCTATTTTGGAAACTCGGGGTCTAACATGTGGTCATTAAATGCTAACTTTAGCCAAAACAGTCCACCCTCTCACTTATTTTTACATGTATTTGTTGGTAACGGGATGACATATTTCATATTTTGTGGTCTGCTTCTACTTTGTCTGCTTGCAAAAAATGCACTGAAAATGTAGGAGACTGACCAACATGCATTTCTAACCTACAGTCGACTTAACACATTGAACATAGAGTTAAGTGGAAAATCTCAAGGGTTTTTTTTGGACATTTTGAACCTTATAGTGATATTGACCCACAATCCTTATAATTCAGTCGTTCCTCTCATCGTTCCTCTTCTTCAAATGGATTATGGGATTGCTAGGTTTGCTGGTTGTGTTGTGTGGTTTGTTGAATTTCTTCATTTCTAACCCTTGGAACCTGAGCCGGTGTGATGTCTGTACTGTATTTTAAGTAACTGCACTAGCAGGAACTTAATGGTGCTTTTACATCAGAACAACCTCTTAAAAACAGAATTTTAATGAATCGATTCAATCATTTCACATTTTATACTCATGCAGTGTTAAAGAGCATATTTTGTTTTGTTTCCCATGTGAAGGAGATGTTTATTTCCATACATATGAGCGCACTAGGACAGTTTGTTCTTTGTTTACCTGTTTAAACCAAATGAATTCAGTGAAGTTTGTACTGTTAACACAGACGCCCCAAAAGACACAGACAGGTCACTCATGTCTGAAGCTGTGAAAATGTAGCCAGTAACTTTTACTTTTGTGACTTTTATGAAAATTTGGTTGATTTGCAGTCGGTTAAAGGTTTGCTGCAGCTATCTTATGAAATCAGCTGCTTTGTGTGATAAAATAATCCCCTCGATCCTTTTACGTTCCACATGATTTGCAGCTAAAACTGGATTATAAAGTTTCACTCCAACCTGGACTTTTTTTTTTTCTTTCTTAATTTTTGTGACCAATTTTAGATAAAAACTGTAGATTGTATTTACACCTGTCTGTCGCCATGAGAGTATAATTTAGGATGACGTTATCAACGCATCAGACCAAAGGTGTCCCTGACCAACTCCATGTCCAACACCAGTTCAGTTTATGACGTTTTACAATGATCACATTTCATTTCTTCTCTCTCTGTGTTTGCACTAAACCAAAAGATGACGGCCTTTACGTTAAAGGTCTGTTTGACTGCTTTGAAATGAAGGAACTGAATTATCTTAAAGCCAGAAGATAAATTTTCTGACATTTTTATTGTTTTTTGAACCCAACAAATTGTAAAATTATATTTTAAAAAAAAAATGTCTTTACCAGACTCACCATGGCATATACATGTTTTGTTTGGTTTAACTCTGGTGGTACTGTAACTGTGCAGAAGTCAGTGACTTACTGCCCACTTTGCATCTTTTCAGAGGGAAAATTGAAGGTTCGGTTTGAAGTTTACAGCTGAGTTATTTATTACAGAACTGTTCTGATGTATGCACTGTAGAGATTTGTGTCATTTGTTATTTGTGTGCTGTCGACTGATCCAGGAAACTGGATGAGTTTTTTTTTGTATCGGCTTTCATGAGAATTGTACCTACACATTAAGTGAACTATGACATTAATAGGCTGTAGGAGTTTCAGTTCTTTTCTTGTTCATTTTATAGTAAATGTTGAATACGATGACAGACGTTGCACTGAGTGAGGAAGTCTGATTGGTGAATGTAAACGTTTGTGGAGATGTGAAACATTACTGTTAATGTTGCAGATTGATGAAGCTGGATCGTAAAGGAATCACTCTGTAGAACGGAATTCATCTTTTTGTTTTATTTTTTTTCTTTTTATTGTTATTTTATTATGTTTTTTAGAAAAAGGGCTGCTTTTAAGACTAATCATGACAACTCAGAAAATTTGTCTATTAAAATAAATGCTGTCTGGATCCCAGAGACATCTGTGTTTTTTCTTTCTTTTTACAGTAAAGTTTATGGAATTTTTATTTTTAAATGTTAATTTACAGCCACTGACACATGCTTATAAGGCACAGAAAATGTATTTTCTACAAAACAAAGCATCTGTATTGAACTGATGCTAATCCTGTTGCCAGCTTTTCAGTTTTGTGACAGAAACACATCAGCTATCATTTGGACACTTGGCTGCACCTAAACTTTACATTCCATTATAAACAGCTGCTGACTGGAAGTGACCCTGTTCAATAAAATCTACTCGACTGGAACCTAACAACAGGTGATTAAATTTTATGACATTAAAATTAATATGCTTTTAAACAGAGCCAAAGGTGCAAATAGTTCAACAAACACAGTCATTATTCTTCATGACATGTTCTGTTCAATATTTTCACACTAATAAAATCATCCATAAAAATATGGCTTTGTGTTAAAGTCTGAGCCACCGTCTCTATGCCTTTGGAATATTAAACACCAGCAGGTCCAACGTGTCCATTTCTCTCATTTGGATGCAGACTTTCCTGCCTCTTCTTCCTCCTCCTTGATCCACAGGAAGCCCACCTGGGTGCCAAAGTTCACACCGTCTCGGACATGAGAGAAGAAGGATTCAGGGTGACATGAAGTGCAGGGTGTCACGCAGGGTCTGTCCGTCACCATGTGGTCATGAATGTGTTCAGACAGGATCCCACCTTTCTGCAGGAGCATTCTGCAGAAGACAGATCACTGATTTAGGAAGGTTGGAGCTTTACATACAACGCATGTGCATATGGTGAGGTTTGCAGATGATGGTTGTACAGTCAAGGCCTTAAGTCTAAATTGATAGTGACACATTTTGCTTCATATTTTAACATTTGTTTCAACAATTATAAGCATTTTCTAAGTTTTACAGACATTTATGCAGAGCCAATTTGTATCAGTATCACTAATTTTAACCACAACTATAATGTTCACCGATTTACGCCCCCCCCCCCCCCCCCCCAAAAAAAAAAAAAACATTTGTTTTTGATGCTCTCTCAGTTCGTTATCCTTCAATTTCAGTAGCCTTCAACATCCAGTGTGAAGAAAAAAAAAAAAAAATTAAAATTCTATAGTTACATACCAGTTTCAAAAGTTAATTTGTTAGTATGCTAATATCTTAGCGTGGTATTACCTTCCTTTACCAACACCAGGGCTGTAGTTTTATCTTTACTTGAGATTGCTGGTTTAATTTTTGCAAATGCATCAGGTGTAAAGTTGAGTAAAAATATTTGTATTTTAAAAGATAAAAAATATTTGAAGAAAGTGTTACATGTCACTCATATTTCATTGTAATTTTTGTCACTAATACCATGCTGGTGTATATTAGCACGCAACATAAACAATAATATCAACATAAAAACTTAGGAAAGAAAGCAAGACTCAATGAATACGAACGGTACATGTTCACATTAATATGTTGTATGTTCTGAAATGAAATGTCTGTGCCTGATTTCATGGCAACTGATCAAATGGGTACCAAGGAATTTCAGTCCAGACCAAAAGCCCTAATTTCTAATTTCATTGTAGACACAAAGACAATAAAGGCTATTCTATTCTATTCTATTCTATTCTATTCTATTCTATTCTATTCTATTCTATTCTATTCTATTCTATGGCATTATTTTACTATTATCAAGCATTTTATGCAGTTCCCCACATCTCTATGTTGGTTAACGTTTCAGCAGGATTACACAAAAACTACTGCACCAATTTTTGTGAAACTTGGTCAAATGATTGGACACCAAAAACAGATGAACACCTAACAACACGGACCAGATCCACAAAAGGGGTGGAGTCTTGACTGAATTTCAGCTCTGTGGGGTCTTAGAGCCTCACTGACTAATCCTAATGTTCCTTTTTTCACACAATACTTTTAACCCACATAACCATCCATGCTGTTTTCTCCTGTTCTTGTGCTGACGTGTACCTGTTGGCAAGGCGGATGTCCACGTGCGGACGTGGAAGCTCAGGATCACGGACGCAGTCTGGATGAATCTGATGGAATTCCAACGCGTGGTCTCTATCCAGTGTAAAGCAGCATGCTCCCACTGACGGTCCGACAGCCACCACAATGTCGCTCACCTGACAACCAAATTCCATCACCATGGCATCTACTGTAGCCATGGCAGCTCCCATCAGGGTTCCCCTCCAACCTGGGAGCAAAAGAAGCAGTTAGTCTAGAGCAGGGCTGTCAGGCTCATTTTAGTTCAGGGGCCACATTCAGCTAAATTTGATCTGCAGTGGGCCGAACCAGTAAAATAATAACATAATAATATATAAATAATGTCAACTCCAAACTTTTCTCTATGTTTTAGAGCAAAAAAAGTAAATTTACATTATGAAAAGGTTTACATCTACAAACTATCCTTTCAAAAGATGTGAATAACATGAACAAACTGAAAAAATAAGTGTAATTTTAACAATATTCTGCCTCAGTTTATCATTTACACATGTACATTAGAGCTTAAAGATCACAGTGGATCTACAAAGACACAAAACATTTAATACCAGGCAGAATATTGTTAAAATTGTACTTATTTCTCTTAAGAAATTTCAGGTTGTTCATATTTGTTCGGGTTATTCACATTTTTTGTGAAATTATTCTTTGTTTTAGTGTAAACACATGAAAATATTTATATTTACAAAAAGAAAAAATTGAAGTTGTCATTATTTCTATGTTATTATGATAGTATTTTACTGAATCCTGCTCACTTGAGATTGAATTGGTCTGAATGTGGAACCTGAACTAAAATGACTGTTATCTTAGTGTAATTCTTGCATTTCACAAATTCATCCCAAGGGCTGGACTGGACCCTTTGGCGGGCTGGATTTGGCCCCCGGGCCGCATGTTTGACATCCCCGGTCTAAAGTGAGCAGCTACATGGGATTCACTACCTCCATATTTCACTAATATACTTGCAGTATTATAGGTACAAAGGCAGTCATGCCAAAATCCATTTGAAAAAGTCATTATAATTACATTTAAAAGATCACTAGAGTCAGCAGCCCACTTCTATTGTCATTCTATAATATTATTAAACCACTAAGAAACTACAAATGATGAATTATGTAAATTTCCAAGAAAGCTATGGCCCCTCTCAAAAAGTTCTTCAGCTTTCCAGGGTGTCCCATTTCACATAATTTGAATGCAAAATGTAATATTTTTACACTTGGTTCTTTCAATAGATATGTGAATAAATAAATAAAATTTTAAAAAAAGGTGCTTCACTGTGTCAAAAAAAACATGTAGATGTATATAAAGGAATCAGATGCTCATCACAGATGGACTACATTAAAAAATAAAGGGGGAAAAGAATGTCACAAAGAATCGATAAGGTAGTCGGATGGATGGATGGATGGATGGATGGATGGATAATATTCATTTGATAAATTTGAAGAATAAAAACTGAATTGGTTAAAAAAAAAAATCTGGATATTCAAACAGTAAAAAGTATAATAATAAACTGTAATGTCATAAGTAAAAGTGGAAATTTTGTGACAAACGGCAAACTTCTTCATGGCCTGAACACCTACCTGCATGAGTAGCTCCAATGACCTTTGACACTGGATCAGCAAACAGGATTGGCATGCAGTCCGCTCCTGGAGCTGCTAACACAACCCCGGTCTGATTGGTTACAATTCCATCATAGTCGTCTGGTTCCGGTTTCCCCATGACCCAGATGTCATTGGCATGGTCGACCTGCAGGACCAAGTCAAACACAACCAGGAGCTTAGACCATGAAGCCTGGAGCTGCAGCCAATCAGTACAAACTCTGGGTTTGAACTACGGACTCTTCACATGGTGAGCAAATGCAGAATGCCAACATCATCACTATTTATTTGGGAAGTTACTGGCAACACTTGAAGACAGTCTTTAACCTCCTGAAACACAGGAAAGTACAAGTTTTGGCTTTTTTGAATTAAATAATGGCCTGTATTGGAAACATCATGATGCAACAGTTTTTTCAGATACATTTTTTTTTTTTTTTTTTACATTTTTAAGCAATGTCCTTTGCAGTGGACAGTTGTTTTCTTTTTTTCCCCTTTTTTTTTTTGCATAAAGCTGTGAGAATCTTCTCCACGAACATGGACAGAAAACCCATAGCTGGGTCTTAGGAAGTTAAAGAAAACCTTACAAAAGACTGTCATGTTTTTTTGTGAATGCATTTCACCCATGATCCAGGAAGAAATCAGATCTAATCACAGCCCAGTTACAGCCCAATCCCAGTCTCCACCCTAAAACATACAGGGTGGGGAAGCAAAATTTACAATGAACATTTAGTTGTTTTTTCTCAGCAGGCACTACGTCAATTGTTTTGAAACCAAACATATATTGATGTCATAATCATACCTAACACTATTATCCATACCTTTTCAGAAACTTTTGCCCATATGAGTAATCAGGAAAGCAAACGTCAAACAGTGTGTGATTTGCTGAATGCACTCGTCACACCAAAGGAGATTTCAAAAATAGTTGGAGTGTCCATAAAGACTGTTTATAATGTAAAGAAGAGAATGACTACGAGCAAAACTATTACGAGAAAGTCTGGAAGATACTATTAAAGAAGAATGGGAGAAGTTGTCACTCGAATATTTGAGGAACACTTGCGCAAGTTTCAGGAAGTGTGTGAAGGCAGTTATTGAGAAAGAAGGAGGACAGATAGAATAAAAACATTTTCTATTATGTAAATTTTCTTGTGGCAAATAAATTCTCATGACTTTCAATAAACTAATTGGTCATACACTGTCTTTCAATCCCTCAAAATATTGTAAATTTTGCTTCCCCACCCTGTAATCTCATTAAACTAATTAAAATCACAGATTCAAAGGTTCAGTATCTAAGTTTTGGGAGTTCTAAACTGAGATCTGACAGAATATTTTATCTTTATTCTCAAAAAAAAAAAAAAAAAGAAAAGAAAAAAGTTATCTTGGAGTAAACTATTTACACACTACTATATTTTACAGAGGGAGTGTGTCGTCTTCTATAGTTTCTAAACGGAGCTCAGAATGGATGAGTGCTTCTTTTTTCTTTCTCAGAGCAGGGGGCATCCAGTATTAAGCAGCATTACTTTTACCTAATATGCTTTATTTGTTCATTCTGAGCTTTCTGCAGACTCTGGTCCACATGCAAACACAGACTCTAACGCAGTGTTTTTCAGCCTTGGGGTCAGGACCCCCCGTGGGGTCGCCTGGAATTCAAATAGGGTCGCCTGAAATTTCTAGTAACTGATAAAAATAAAAAAAAATAAAACAACTTACTTATAAAAAATATATGGTGAGTTGAGAGAGACAATCCCAATCCATAAAAGACATGATAAACTGTGAAGCTGAAACTGAAGCACTGTGGTTCTGTTTATCTTTCAAATGTTCATTGTGGTCAGTTTCAGATGCTGCAGCTCTTTCATAATTCATAGTTTGAGTTATTGTTTGTTCTGTATTAATTGTCAGCCTTGTAAATCCAAGATGGACTGACTGTACATATCCTGACCAAGGAAAATAAAATTCTCACTTTGTGCAGTAATCTACACCTGGCTTTTCTGCCTCCGTCCATAATAATATACATCATATAGCAGTGACTCCCAACCTTTTTTTGTCTCATGACCCCATTTTAACATCACAAATTTCTGGTGACCCCAGACATTCAAAACAGAGACTTTTTTTTTGCTAAAATTAAATTTTTTTTGGTCATGTAATAGTTTGCTATACTATGTTGCAAATAAACATTCATTTTAGATGACATTTAGTCTATATAATGTATATTATAAATTTATTATTTACAAGGCTGACAATTAATACTGAACAAACAATAACTCAAAGTATGAATTATGAAAGAGCTGCAGTATCTGAAACTGACCACAATGAACATTTGAAAGATAAACAGTGCCACAGTGCTTCAGTTTCAGCTTCACAGTTTGTCATGCCTTTTATGGATTGTGATCGTCTCTCTCAACTCACCATATATTTTGTATTAGTACGTTTTTATTTATTTATCAATTACTAGAAATTTCAGGTGACCCCACATGGGGTCCCGACCCCAAGGTTGACAAACACTGTTATATAAACTAAATTTAAACTAAAATTAACATTTATTTGCAACATAGTATAGCACACTATTATATGTTCAGAAACAAATTAATTTTAGCAAAAATAAATAAATAAATAAAATAAAAATAAAATTTTGTTTTCAATGTCTGGGGTCGCCAGAAATTTGTTGTGTTAAAATGGGGTCATAAGCCAAAAAAGGTTGGGAACCACTGCTCTAATGAGTGTTTAGAGGCCACTCTAAGATAAGGTAAGACAAGGGATAGTCAGATACCTGCAATCTGCACCTTTACCACAAGATGCCACTAATGACTGCACTCTGAAACTTCAGTTTTTGTAAAAAGCTGTAGTGTCTAGGACCACATAATTGTACTCTTTAATGTCAAGGTACTGTTTGTTTGTTGTCTGTTTTGTTCTTTGTTGAGGTTGTTTTATTTTGCTTTTATATATTGCTGTCACCTAGGTTACTGACTTTACATTTTTCGTATGCAAAGGTGTGTTGTGTACATGTAACCTGTGACTGAAAAAAATTCAATAAAATAAGTTGGGGGGAAAAAAGCTGCAGAGTCTGACTGTGAGAATTGGAATAAGGGGGAATGAACTTAACTCTTTCTGCCGTATGACATTTGAATTTTTTGCATCTTTATCATTTTAGCAAGCTAACAGAAGGAAAGGGGTCAACAAGAATGAAAAAGACAAATGATTCCTGCAAAGTCAAAAATGAGATTCTATCACTTTCTGTCTTCCTTGCAGTGTTCCCTTCATGTTACATCTTACACTACACAACCCCCATAATAAATCATCAAATCCCTATGAACTATGGACAAATCTGCCAGGAAACTCTGTGTTACTGTTGGAATTGGGCTTTCGTCAGAGGAAATCCAGCTAATGATGATCAATTACATGCAGCAGGTTTGCAAACAAAGCCGCCAAACTACATTGAGTAAAACCTATTATTTGTACAAGGAGGGACTACCAGCCACGCCTTGAGGATTCCTACAGTCCTGTGTTTGGTTACGTAGGAACGCTCAGTGACATCAGTACCTTAGGGAAATGCAGTGGGCGAGGGTGGAATCCAGCGTGCAGAGCCAGGCGGCGTCTGTTCTCCATGACCATGGCCCTGGGGTCCCTCCTCTTACTGCTGCTGAATAGATTCAAGGAGGACAGGGTGGGGATGTAGGACACACCGCCTGGACGAGAGCTGAAGCCGTGGCCAAAACACTCTGAAAGGGAAAGAGAAAGTGTTTCAGTTTTAGTGATACAGTCAGACCAATGTCCATTTATTCCTTCATAAAAACACATTTAATGGTAGTACTATCGTTTATTATTACGAACACTTTTACTGATTACATGCAGTTTTGAACTACGTGGACGTAACTATTACTATTTTCCATATTCTATTTGTTTTTACAATCCTAACTTGTGATTTTGTTACTTTTCAGATGACAGTATTCATCTCCTTCCACTCTAGTTAAACCCCTGTATGTCCATTTGTTCTGATTACCTCCGCCAAGGAGGTTATGTTTTTGCCAGGGTTTGTTTGTTTGTTTGTTTGTCTGTCCGTTAGTGTGCAACATAACTCAAAAAGTTATGGACAGATTTTGATGAAATTTTCAGGGTTTGTTGGAAATGGGATAAGGAAGAAATGATTAAATTTTGGTGGTGATCGGGGGTGGGGGGGCCCACGGGGGGGGCGCAGACCACAAAATTTCATCAAAATCTGTCCATAACTTTTTGAGTTATGTTGCACACAAACGGACAGACAAACAGACAGACAGACAGACAGACAAACAAACAAACAAACCCTGGCAAAAACATAACCTCCTTGGCATGGGGGGGCCCACGGGGGGGGGGGGGGGGGGGCACTGATCAGCCCTGGCGGAGGTCTGCGCTCTCTGAGTGCTTCTAGTTTGAAACTTGTGATTGATTTTATTCATGTGTCATCATACAGAACCAACCTAAGAATACGTGTCAGGTGTGAAACATTTATTTCCAACATGGTGCCCAGATGTGAGGGTATACTGCAATAACCTCACCATATCCTATAACAAGTGCAATATCTGTCTCATGTTTACAGCCTTCTACATTTTATCCTTTCACTCTATTTATCCTACAATATTTATTTCTCATGTCATTTGCACTATTTCCAATACCATTTGCACTACTACTACTAAATTATATATATATATATATATATATATATATATATATATATATATATATATATATAAATGTATTTATTTTTTACAAAAATTCCTAGTTCTTCTATTTTTAATTTTTTCTCATGTAAATAAGTGTGCCTTCTTACTGTCATTTGTTGTGCCTTGTAATTTCTTACACTAAACTGTAGAGCTCTACCTCAATTTCATTGTACTTGTAATATGACAATAAAAAGATTCTGATTCTGAATAAATGTGTCTTTTGTGGGTTGAGTTTTAAATGTTCCTCCTATAACTGGAAAACACGTGATCTCTACAATAGTTGACTTTTTAGAGATAACGGTTCTCTTAGAGACAGGAACACTTCAAATATATGATGGTCTATAAAATTACTGTACTGCATTGCTGTAGATAAAACTACCCAACAGTAAATAAAGTGGTTAAACTGAGCTCACTCTTAAACATGCACATGAATGCAGCAGTAAAAACATTAGTAAACACAAACAGTAGACAACAGTAAAACAATGACGGGAACCATTTTACATGGACGTTTCATATGTGGGCCAGATCAAGCAGTGACACGGGGACACATTTCATCCTCAATAAGCACCGTAATTTTTTTGTTTTGGTTTTTTATTTGATCTTCTGTACAGCACTTTGGTCCACTGTGGTTGTTTTAAAGTGCTTTACAAATAAAGTAGAAGAGAGAGAGAGAGAGAGAGAGAGAGAGAGAGAGAGAGAGAGAGAGAGAGAGAGAGAGAGAGAGAGAGAGAGAGAGAGAGAGAGAGAGCTTAATTATTAATCCTCCCCCTGTAAGTCGCTTTGAAAAAAAGCGTCTGCCAAATGCACAAATGTAAATGTAAATGCAAAGCTCTGTGTTGAAAACTAAATAACTACTTTCCTCCATGTTTAATATATGAATAGGTCTCAGAAAGTAATTTCACATGACACACGTTACAATTTACAGAAATAAAATATTGGGGTAAAAATACTTAAATTACTGCTGCATGTCACAGGGACTGAAAATGAACTTTTTTTTCACTTTACACAAATGTACAAAACGTTCTGTTCTCATAAGAAATTGATCCTAAATGAAACATAGGGCTTTAACTATGATGATAAAACTACAATTATGATCAATATTAGATAAAAATGTTTAAATGATAAGTTTTTATGAACACAAATATGTTGTGACATGTGGACAGCAGTTTGTACCTTTGTTCAGTATCAGAATAAAAGACTGACTGGAACTAAAACACTACAAATATGCTAATTAACTTTTATTTAAACTACATATTACAACTGAAGTGATGCATACAGCTAATAGCAGAGCATATTTTACACATAACTGGACTGTACATAACCTTTCTATATTCTTGTACTGTTAAATAATTAGTTCCTACAGATTCGCAGACTTAAAATATCACTGATACAATCAAGAAAATATATTATTATTAAAGTTAATAGAGCATTTACATATTTTAGTCCTTTTTAGATTTCATTTTATATTGATTATATCTTTATATCTTTTTTCTACAAGTGATACTGACATTTTGTAAACAGTTTCATAAAATACAGTTCTTAAGCTAAAATATGAGTCTTTTTGAAAAATGATAGGTGAATTTTTAATTTTTGACACTGATGTTCACTTTCACTTAATCTGGTCAATGTAAGTAAAGATTAAGAGATGTTTTGATTTGTAATATATTTTGTAAAGTGTGGTATTAGTTCTTTTGGTGAAGTAAAGGAGCCAAATGCTTCTTCCACTAGTACTCATTTATAAAACACACCCTGATCTTTCATTTAACCCATAAAGACACAAACATCCACCAGTGACCAAAACATATGCTGATCTAAAATGTTTAATACCTGTTAATCCACTAATCCTATCAATACATGGAAATAATTCAGGTAAAATATAATTCGTCATCTTTTCATGGTCAACACACACACACATTTATTTATTTATTTATTTTATTGTCACTGTCATTTTCTGCAACACTGACTCACCAGTAAAACCCACAAATGACAGCGGTTGGAGACATGTGTTTATGTTCAGTTAATGATCTATTTTGCTGAAGAAGCCACTTGTTCCTCTTTTTTGTTTTTCCTGATTTGATATAATAACCTTCGAATTTGCTTTTACGCTTTTATGAACATCTACATGATCAGTAAATTAAATATAGGAAAAAAACCTGTTTTTCACTGAAAAATGCAAAATGAAGAGGATAATATCATAATCTTGTGTTAGGAAAGCCAAAAGACATCATTTAGTTTTGACAAAAATAGTTGTGGGTCTTTTATGGGTTAAAGATATTTCAGTGGTTGTGAAATACTCATAAGGCTGATTTAAAAAAAATAATAATAAAATAAAAAAGCTGATAAAATTATCATGTTACAAATTCAGTAAATGTTTCAGACATAAACACATTCTAAATCTTTATAAGAAATGGGAATTTTAACAAATGTAGCTCAGCAAACAAAGGAACAAAACAGTAACTCTGATAATATGACATTAAACAGGAGTGTATACACTGGAGCAGTCTCTGAACCACAGGTGTCAAACATGCAGCCTGTGGACCAAACCGGGTCAAATCGGGCCCTTGGGATGAATTTGTGAAATGCAAAAATGACATTGAAAATATTAACAGTCAATGATGTCAAAAATCATTTTGATTCCGGTTCCACATACAGATCAATATAATATCAAGCAGGTCAGACCAGTAAAATAAGATCATAATAGCCTATAAATAATGAAAATTGCCGTTTTTCTCTGTTTTACTGTAAAAAAGTAAAATTACACGGAAATGTTTACATTTACAAACTATCTTTTTACAAAAAATGTGAATAATCTGAACAAATATGAACAACCTAAAATGCCTTAAGAGAGGTAAATGTAATTTTACCAGTATTATATCTGTTACTAAATGTTTTATGTCTTTGCAGTTGTAATGTAAGTTGTGATGCACATGTGTAAATGGCATAATATTGTTAAAATTGCACTTACTTTTCTTAATACATGTGAAGTTGTTCATGTTATCCAGATTTTTAAGGAAACTTTGTAAACATTTTCATTATATAATTGCACTTTTTTATTCACTTGTATTATTCACTGGTCCGGCCCACGTGGCCCCTGAACTAAAATGACTTTGATCCCCCTGCTCTAAACCCACCTGGGATCAGTGTGGACTTCAGAACTGTTATGTCCCCCAGAAGTCCAGGTAGCTGCTGCAGAAACCCTGATAGCTCTTCTTGAACAGCCTGTGCAGGTGAGTCGGAGTGGGCGGAGCCTCTGCAGCTCCGACAGGTAAGTTTACCCGCTTCCATGACGTCATAGTCAAAGGTATACACGGCTGTAAACAGCTGCTCCTGGTACAACCTGAGGACCTGCAGACCCTGTGCGGATGTGAAGACCCTGATGGTGCTGATCTGCAGCTGGTCCAGGGTCTGCTTGAAGCGGAACAAACAGCCCGCGGTGGAGTCCGAGTCCAGGACCCGGATCCTCCTGCAGGACTCCGGAAACTTGTCCGATAGTCTGTTATTGTAGTCCTCCAGGTCCCGGGTCCCGGACAGCAGGAACACCTGGGTGTCTGCTGCGGACTGGTCTAGCACCGACGTGTCGATGCATGCCAGACACGGACCGTGGACCAGGTCTAGGAGGACGGCCTGATCCATGGCAGATACTGGGGTGTAGTCGTTCAGGACCCGGACTCAGCTGTGCTCCCTCGGTCCTGTTGAATCACAGATGACAGCAGAGGATCATGTCTGAGGGGGAAGAGGACACCAAACCTCAGCGGAGCCGACACTTCCTGCAACGTGTTTTTTTCTTTTCTTTTTCTTTTTTTTTTTTTTTTTGCAGGCTGACTCCGCCCACAGTGGAAACCCCACCGACACACTGGAACTTCTCACCCGTGCAGTTTTGCAGACTGTTGCGCAAACTTTGACACATTTACCCCACAGCATCCTGCAGAAGCTCCACAGCATGTGCATCAGACTAAGGTCATACGATCCGAAACAGTTTAAACACACTCCAGTCCATGGACCACACACACACACACACACACACACACACACACACACACACACACACACACACACACACACACACACACACACACACACACACACACACCTGAAAAAAGGATCAGATACTTAGCATGTGTCCAAAACCAGCCCACAAAAGGGTCCAGTCCTGCCCAGGGGATACATTTGTGAAGTGCAAAAATGACACTTCAAATATTAAAAGTCAAGGGTGTCAGTGCAATGTGTATTTTAACAATCATCTACTTACTATGTCTGATATGTCATTAAATGTTGTTGTATTTTGTGTGTGTGTGTGTGTGTGTGTGTGTGTGTGTGTGTGTGTGTGTGTGTGTGTGTATAAACATAATTCATCATATTTCATAACTTGCACTTTAAGGTTTTTAACCCTTTCATTCATAGTGGTCACTCCAGTGGACATCTATTCTCCAGCTGTTCTCTTGTATATTTATGGATTTTATTGTTTTAGTTCCATATCAGCCAACACAGTGCACCATCCCATACACTGACATTCATACCATTACTGTAACTTTGCTGTTCTTGATAAACCTGATCTGCAGTGACACATTTGAGTGTAAATCAGTTGCTTGTTGTTATTATTATTAGACTGTAATTAACTTAAAAAAAAAAAAAAAAAAGTTTTTTTTTGTTTGTTTTTGCATATTAGCTTCATAAAGTGAGTAATAACTAGTATTAGAGTATGTTAAAATGTCAGATTAGTGGCATTGAAAAAGTTATTCCATAGTTTTCACACAGTATATCAGTAAATACATGTTTCTTTGCTTCAAAAATTAAATGCATGGTGTCCAGCTGAGTGGACATTTTTGCAACTCCATGAAAAATAGGTTCATAAAATAAATAAATAAATAAAGATTCAATGGCATTGTTTTTTTCATGCCTAAAGAGGAATTAAAACACCAAGGAAATAAATCTTGACTAAGGTTCTTATAACTCATGCATGAAAGGGTTAATGTGTGAATGTGTGTGTTGATGTGTGGAACATTTTTTAATACATCAGACAATTCAATTTTGTTCTATGCATGACATATAATAAAGTATTCTCTTTAGAAGCACATATGGACATTGGTTCAATGACCAGATCAGAAAGAGATAAATGTTTGTGTGGGACATGTTATCAGTGCTTAGACATATAGTATCTGACTTATGTAAAACTAACCACTTGAAGCTCTCATTTATTGTCAGGTCCATTACTAAGTAAACAAACTCACCAAAGTAGAATTGTTGGTCATTTTATTCAGCTCTTAAGGTTGTTTTCATGAATTTTATATAAGTTTTGCACTTATTCATGATTAGGTTTTAGTGCAGCTAATTTTACTTTAGTCATAGTTTATTTTATTTCTCTATTCATCTCATGCATTAATTGCTGATCGGGTTTTTGCTCATTTGTTTTTATTCTAATCATAAATTATTTTACATATTGTTCAGGACTAGTTGCAATAATAAGTGCAGTATGCTGCATTTGCACTCAGTTGTTTACTGTGAATTTTATATGTATGTGTGTAAATTTATTATTGGATTAGTTGTAATATATCCAAGTTAATCTGGTCATGTTGAAAAACTGTCAAACTAGTCAGCTAAAATTAAGACTGAAAAACAAGCTAAAGTTAAGCTCATCATTTTAGCTGAATGTGGTGTAGTGTAAATGAATAAATAACGTGATTAGAGTGTGGAAGTCTGTGGGTTTGTAGAACTGTCTGACCGTAACTGTTTGATTCACTGATAAAAGGGAATTATGATGAGCCACTAGGAAATCCCACAATTTGATCTAATTGCAGTTGTAAATAAGCAATTTAACGACAAATGACATTTTTCCGCTTTTTGTTATAATTCCTTTGTTTTTAATGAAAGCATGTTGTGTGCACACACCACAGTGGTATGAACAGCACAGTTTGGACATGAAGGAAAACAGGAGCCTTTCATAAATGGGGCTAATGCCAGATTAAATAAATTAGCCATAAACTGTTACGAGTGTGCTAACCAGGCTAAAACAGAGGCCATGAAAATAAATACGATCCGGAGAGAGAGATGACGGCACAAATATGTTATTGTCATATTATTATTTATCACAAAATAAATGGTATGTTCATTTGAAGGAAGTATCATCTGTACAATAGAAATTATGATTATATTAAATTACCATAACTAAACTGTACAGTTCCTCATGTCACTTAATCTCTACTTGCATTACTTGAACCAAAGCTCTGTCCAGTCATCATGTACCATGTGTACATAAGGGTATATATATAAGGGTCAGTATCACTATAAGGTGCCTTTGGTGTGTTTATGTTTATGTTTATGTTTATGCATTTGGCAGACGCTTTTTTCCAAAGCGACTTACAGGGGAAAACCAATTAAATCACTCAATCAATCAAATTGTATTTATATAGTGCCAGATCACAACAAAAAAGTTATCTCATGACACTTTATATATAGAGTTGGTCAAAAACCAGACTTTAAGCCAATTTACAGAAACCCAACAGAATCCCCCAAAAGAATCAAACTGTCACCATGAACACATGGGAAAATAATGAAATTCTGGGGTTTTGTTATAAATGAACAAACACATATCAGTACAGTTTTTAACCTCTTGAAATGTGATTTTATTATTTTATACAAATTTTCTTTGAGGAGAATGTACCTGATGTGTGTATGTCTCACACACTGCCCCTCTAACTTTAGTGAGATGGTTAAGTGATTAAATGAAAAACTAATTTAAATACTTACAAGTCATTTTGATTATTTATATTGTATTTTGATAGTGATATTTAACATAATAATATTTTATTTTACATGTATCCTTGAAATTGCTGTCCACCCTGTCACTTTGGGGGAATCGCCCTTTAATAATCTGGTTGATGATGTCACTGATGACATCATCATTTTGAGTGTCTTCATTGGAGGTGGAAATATAGTCTATGAGAGAATTTAGTATTACATTTCAAAATGTTCATTATTTTGTGTCTGTACTTCGATGTGGTCTACTTTAGCATGTCCACCCATTCACCACAAAATATCATTTAATATAAAATTTTTCAGAAATTCAAATACATTTGTTGAACATTACACCTTCCTCTTCAAAGACGACTTTTGCTAACTCAAGGGCCAACATGTGGTCATTAAACACTGATGTTAGCCAGAACTGTCCACCTTGTCACTTATTTTCACATGTATGTGTCAGCGACAGGGTGGATATATTTGTTTTATAGTTTGTGGTCTGCTTGTACTTTGTCTGCTTGTAGAAAATGTATTAAAAATGTGGGAGCTTGACCAACATGCATTTCTAACAGACAACAGTTGACTTAACACGCTGAACATAATGTTAAGTGGAAAATCTCAAGTGTTTTTTTTTTTTTTTTTTCAAGTCTGAAAGGCATCTTATAGTGATATTGACTCATATATCTCATGTTAAACAAACCCACATCTCATATACTAAAGGTTTTTCTTCTACTGCTGTAGCTTTTACTCCACTGCTTCATCAATACTGGACTTACTGCTGTGACTAATGAGGAACAAGGAAATTCACATGGAGTGCACGAACGTGCACAGTGACACCGGCTGACTCACCTGGTGAACAGGAGGATGTGGGAATTTCCCAGGGTTCTTTGTTAACCACCGTGTCAGCAGTTTAATTGTACTTGTGCACAACAAAACCAAAGCCTGCACAGAGAACATTTCCCCGACATTTTACTCACCATTCCAGCTGAATGTGTTGTAAATGAAAAGGTAATGTGACACGAGTGAGGAAGTCTGTCTGTTTGAAGAACTGTTTGATTCACCAAACAAAAAGGAATTATGATGAGCTATTGTAGGAAATCACAGACTTTTATCTAACTCTGCAGATGCAAATAAACAATTTAACTACAACTAAACAGAGTCATGTAAAGAACATGACCTTTTCTTTCTTCCTGAAATGTGGGACAGGGGTTTTTTAACCCATAAGGACCCAGTGTGTCAGTTCCAATAATAAATCTTTCTCCCTTTTTAACTTTTCCTAAGCTATTACTCACCATTTATTATCATATTATCCTCTAAATTGTGCATTTTTTTCCGTGAAAATCATCTATTTCCTATGTTTAATTGACTGATCATGTAGATGTTCATAAAAGCTCAGAGTAAAGTCAGAGGTTGTTGTATCAAAACAGAAAAAATGAAGAAAAAGTGACTTTTTCAGTAAAATCTACCAACCTTGATTCACCAGTAAAACCCATGGAGTTGGATCAATGACAGTGGATGGAGACGCTTGTTTTTATGCTCAGTTAATGATATATTCTGCTGAAAAAGTCACTTTTTCTCCAGTTTCCTCTGTTTTAGATATAATAACCTTCAACTTTAATCTGAGCTTTTATGAACATCTTCATGATCAGTGAATTAAATATAGGAAAATACCCAAGTTTCATTGAAAAAATGCAAAATACAGTGGATAATATTATATTAAATGATGATAAATCACTCAAGAAAGGTTAAATAGAGAGAAAAATTCATTTGGGAAGTGAGATAAAAGTAGCACTGGGTCTTTATAAGTTACAGGTGTAAAGCTATTGCTGTTTTTACAGTATATTTCTAAATACATCAGCAATCACACAACTATAATACAAGCAAGTGGTGATTCCTTGTTTAAGTTAGGTCTCCCTCTGAATAAAATAGTAAAAATAATACTTGTTCTCCAAAGTCCCAGCAGGGGGAGCCAAATACCAAAGAACCAGTTCAGATTTGACTAGGCTTTCATCAGTGGCAGTAACCTGGCATTAAGAAACTGATAGTCTGGGGCCTTTCCCTTCATTTTGTTTTCCAAGGAGTGTCTATCCACAGGCTAAGACCTAAATGTCCCTGGATGCCATTGGACAGACTTACAACCAATCAGAACAGCCCATCATTCTATCAAAACACATCCTATGCACTAAAATTAGATTAATAGCTGTGATCTGGTCCAGTCTGACTCTGTGGAAATCCTCTTGGGTGGGTGCATGGTCAGACTGATCTGCCAGATGCATGTGGTTCCCAGGCTGTAGTGTCAGTATTCTGGTCCATCTGGTCCAGAAAAGGATGCCACGGTAACTACACACATCTAACGCTTTAAACACTGAAAAAAACAAACAAAAAAACCCTCCACACAGATCAGACTGTTTGGTTTATTATTCTTTATTTCTGAAGGAATCCCCATCAGACCATTGTTTGTGTTTGATGAATTGTAGGCGCCTCTGTTAAATTCATCTGCGTTGAGTCTTTGTACTCCCCTCCACTGTGCATGAGTCTGCTGCAGGTTTTAAGCCTCATTCAAAGCGAGCTGTGTGACATATTTCACATATGACATGTCTTACTGCAACCTTGGCCCCAGCGGAGGTCTGTGCAGCAGCAGACGGAGCTTTTTTTTTTTTTCTATTTTTCTGCCCTGGTTGTCCTCTGGGATTGAGGCTCACAGTCATCTCCACTGCCAAGGTTACAGCATG
Source organism: Sphaeramia orbicularis (assembly GCF_902148855.1). NCBI lineage: Eukaryota > Metazoa > Chordata > Actinopteri > Kurtiformes > Apogonidae > Sphaeramia > Sphaeramia orbicularis. Next base: position 44,018,092 of record NC_043977.1, read on the forward strand.
CTCCTTCTGCCGAGGAATTTATTATTAGCCCGTACTTATTATTTTCCATCGGGACTTTTTTTTTTTTTTTCCCTCACATCTATCTGCATGGGAGGTTGTAACATCACAGAAAGAACAGATCATTTAAAAAGAAGAGGTTGATATTATACAAAACTATCAAGAAAACTCCACTCATTAGATTTATCAAACGTATCTGCATATATTTTGCATATATTTATATTTAACTGTAATTCTCAGGCAGATCCACACCTTTCAGGTTAACATAAACAGCTGCGTATTCATTGTAAATATAGTAAATCAATGAATGAAACCACAGATAATTATTAGTTAATTCTATAACGGCAAACTTTTAAAATTTCTTTTCATTTTACATTAAATTATTAAATTATTATATACTTTCGAAGAGATGAACAGCTGATAAACCCAGTGCACAGTATACTGACCACAATACAAACAACAGAAAGTGCTTTACAACATAAGTGAGATGGAGGATTATGCTGTGGCCTGCTGGAAACTGTGGATCTAAACATCATTCTTCATGATTCTGTTTCTTTATGCTGTCAGGAAAAGGTTTGAAACATCATAATGTTTTAGAAAAACAGAATATAGTTACCCCTTCAGTGTCTGAACAGCAAGCTACAGCTACATCTTACATTTACCAAACAATATGGCAATATGTAAGCAGCATGGTTATCACAGCTGGAGATTCATCCAGGCTTTATACATCCCATCGACGTCTTTCTGCCAGCTGTTCGATGCAGCGTAGGCTATATGATGCGAGATTACCGACCCGTTCAGATGTTCATTTTAATGCTGTTAATTGTAATTAAATTGTTTTCAAGTCTGATGTTATTGTCAAAATGATATGAAGAAGATGCTTAATGATGTTCATCAATGGTACATTTGTTTAAAATATAGCTTTGTGTTGGTCAGGGTCAGGTTCAAGCTGGTTGCAATAATCCAAAACAAATCTAGAAAAGCTTTATGTAGCACACACCTCTGCCAAGGCCCCACTGTTATATCACAATGTTAGAAAAAAATGATATAAATAAGGTTTCTCACACACATTGGCGGCATGATGGTGCAGTGGTCAGCGCTGACACCTCACAGCAAGAAGGTCCTGAGTTCAACTCCAACACTGAGACCTTTCTGTGTGGAGTTCGGATGTTCTCTTTGTGTTTCTGCGGGTACTCCGGCTTCCTCCCACCATCCAAAGACATGCACTAGTTCAGGGGTGTCAAACTCCGGTCCTTGAGGGCCGGTACCCTGCATGTTTTAGATATTTCCCTCTCTCATCACACCTGGAAGCCATCACATCATTATCAGGCTTCTGCAGAGCTGGATGATGAGCTGATTGTTAATTGAACCAGGTGTGCTGGAAGAGGGAAATATCTAAAAGATGCAGGATACCGGCCCTCGAGGACCAGAGTTTGACACCTGTGCACTAGCTGGTTAATTGGTTAATCTAAATTGCCCATAGGTGTGAATGTGAGACTGATTGGTTGTTCGTCTCTATATGTCTAGGTTGTTATTGAAAATGAGAATCAGTTCTCAACTAACTTACCTGGTTAAATAATAAAATAAACATCTTTGGTCAATATCCTACCCTTAAGATTTGTGAAAAGTGTAGTGCAGTAGATTTTGCATGATTTTGTGGCCTTTCTTGTATGTGTGCAGAAATCAATGACAGGTCTTTGACTTTTGGAGCTTTGGGACAATTTTCATTGTGTAAGATTTTACAAATTCATGTTGCCTTTACAAGGACCATTGTTTTAGGTTTAAGAGGTTGTATTTGCAGAAATGGGATGTAACATCCATGTTTGTGTTATCATTAGTGTGTAGTTACCTCCATGTCTACCATATCGATATGTTTCTACAGTAGTTCAGAATAGACAAACCAAACAGAGGCCCTTTTGGAGGCTTTTCATGTTTTAAGTGGAAGGGGAGGGTGAAATGAGGGCTATTTGTTTGTGCCACATTACATACATTGCCAACTTTGTCTCTTTTTCTATCATAATGAAAACCAAATACTAAATATCGATATAGACTCCCAGAACACACTCATGTACACCGGTGTCCATAATGTTAAAATAAATTTGTTTTCAGACACATTCCACACATTTAATGATAACATCCCAGTTGGACTTTATCACACGTCACAATCATTTCATGAGAAGTAAAAATATTGTAATATTGTAAAAATGTTGTAGTGTCCATAAAGTTGTAGTCCAACTTTATGAGCAACAATCTATATTTAGAATTTGGTTTTCGTTATGATAGAAACGCTGGCAAAGCTGGCAATGTATAAAATGATTAAAAAAAAGCATTTCTGTGCAATCCTGCAGACAGAATGAAAATAGAAGAAACTGAAAATAGCTACAGGAAAATCATATAAACATCTTAGACTCAGACAAACTTTATTGATCCACAAGGGAAATTTCTAGGTCACAATAGCTCAGTTGCATACAAAAACACGCCTGAAAAAACACTAGCAAAAAAAAAAAAAATTTTTTTTTGGTAGTTCATCTCGGTTAAACTGGACTAGTTTAACTCTTTTGAAAAGGTTTCATCTGTCGTCCAAGAGACTTCTTCAGTTCTAATAACTGGTGGGGGGAACTGGACTTATAAACCTAAAAGGTGGAGTGGTCTGTGTAGGTGTTAATCACAATTTAAGTGTTTGGGTTGTAAGGGGTGGGGGGGCTGGGGTTAGCAAAAAAGCAAAAAGGGAAAGTAAATGTGAAGAGATAAAAGCAATAAATAAAATAAATAGAATACACTAATAAAGCAGAAAAATACAAGATTTGCATATGTACAAACAGGAAAATTGAAGAAAATATGCACTATGGACATACAGGTGTGCAGTAATGTAAATGTTTGAGTAATAATATGCATATTAGATGTAAAATGATCACAGAATGACAAAAAAAATCTAAATAAACCCACTGATAAGATTTTCTGAGATGTGACTTTACTGTTCTACACTGTCTTTTTTTCCTGCCATAGGTGAGGGTGAGGAGTATTCATTTGGCTGCAATTTGCAACTTCTCCACTAGATGTCACTAACAGTACATAATAAACAAGCTAATCTCTGCCTCTACACATGCAAAGAAAAACAATCAGTACATGCGCATACTGTGGCATAGTTTGAAACAGTAATCATTTGAGATGTGAATGAATTTGCTTTTGTAGTGATTTTTCTTTGTGTATCATGATGTATTGGCTACACTGCCCCATGTGGTTTCTGATGGTATTACTCCGTTTCATTTGTATGGAAGCTCCAGGAGGACTGACGTCTGGAAATATGAATGAAAGTTCCCTCAAACATAAATTAACCCTTTCATGCATGAATTATGAGAACCTTAATCAAGTTTTTTTTTTTGCCTGAGTGTTTTTATTCCTATTTAGGCATGAAAGAAAAACAAAACAACAACAATGCGATTAAATTTTTTAAAATGAATCTATTTTTCACAGTTACAAAAATGTCCACTCAGCGGGACAGCATGCATTTGATTTTTGAAGCAAAGAAACATATATTTAACCCTTTCATGCACGAATTATGAGAACCTTAGTCAAGATTTTTTTCTTCAGTGTTTAGCCATGAAAAAAACAATGCGATCGAGTTTTTTTTTTTCTATGGAGTTACAAAAATATCCATGCATTTAATTTTTGAAGTAAAGAAACGTGTTTAAAACCCAATATCAGAAAGTGATATGAAAACAATGAAATAAAAACATTTTTAATGCTGCTAATCTGATGTCTTCTCACATTTTAACATATTCTAATGCTAGTAATTACTCACTTCATGGAGATAATATGCAAAAAAAAAAAGCCTTCTTGTCTAACAAATAACAATTGATTTACACTCAGACATGTTAGTGCAGATCAGGTTTATCAAGAACAGCAAAGTTACAGTAATGATCTGAATTACAGTGTATGGGATGTTGCATAAGTGTCCACTGTGTTGGCTGATATGGAACTAAAACAAAAAAACCCATTAATATACAAGAGAACAGCTGGAGAAGAACTGTCCACTGGAGTGGACAGTGCATGAAAGGGTTAAAACCCATCATCATAAAGTGATATACTGTGTGAAAACTATGAAATATATACATACATATACATGTACATATATACATACATATATATATATATATATATATATATATATATATATATATATATATATATATATATATATATATATATATATATATATATATATATATATATATGCAGGGTGCAGGGTGGGGAAGCAAAATGTACAATATTTTGAGGCAGGGATTGAAAGACAGTGTATGACCAATTAGTTTATTGAAAGTCATGAGAATTTATTTGCCACAAGAAAATTTACATAATAAAAATGTTTTTATTCAATGTGTCCTCCTTCTTTCTCAATAACTGCCTTCACACGCTTCCTGAAACTTGCGCAAGTGTTCCTCAAATTTTCGGGTGACAACTTCTCCCATTCTTCTTTAATAGTATCTTCCAGACTTTCTCGTAATAGTTTTGCTCATAGTCATTCTCTTCTTTCCATTATAAACAGTCTTTATGGACACTCCAACTATTTTTGAAATCTCCTTTGGTGTGATGAGTGCATTCAGCAAATCACACACTCTTTGACGTTTGCTTTCCTGATTACTCATATGGGCAAAAGTTTCTGAAAAGGTATGGATAATAGTGTTAGGTATGACAATGACATCAATATATGTTTGGTTTCAAAACAATTGACGTAGTGCCTGCTGAGAAAAAACAACTAAATGTTCATTGTAAATTTTGCTTCCCCACCCTGTATATATATATATATATATATATATATATATATATATATATATATATATATATATATATATATATATATATATATATATATATAAATGCAGCTAATCTCATGTTTTCACACATTTTATCATATTCTAATGCTAGTTATGGAGATAATACGCAAAAATAAAAAACAAACAACTTTTTGTTTGAGAAAATTAGCAGTTGATTTACACTCAAACATGTTAGTGCAGATCAGGTTTTATCAAGAACAGCAAAGTTACAGTAATGGTCTGAATGTCAGCGTAGATGATGCATGAGCGTCCACTGTGTTGGTTGATATCCTCCTGAGACCTAGGAAAGTGAATTTTTTTTTTTTTTTTTTTTTTTTTTTTTTTTTTACATTAAACAGTCATCTTGATTGGAAACTGCATAACGCAACAGTTTTTTCAGATACATTTTAAACTTATTTTCATTTGTTTATTTTTTAATGGAATGTCCTTAGCAATGAACAGCATTTTTTTTTAGTGAAACTGTCAAACTTTTGTCCCCTACAGAGGACAAAAATGCATTCCTGGGTCTCAAGAGGACATGGAACTAAAACAACTAAACCCATGAACATACAAGAGAACAGCTGGAGAATAGGTGTCCACTCTAGTGACCACTATGCATGAAAGGGTTAATTCATATATTTTGTGCCAGTATCCATACTCTTTACATATTATGCTAAATCATTATCCATATTTAATTGTTCTAATATTTTACCTTATTATTATTCATTAAATTCTGCTGACAACACTAGACTCAATAACGGCCAATGAATTACGCATCACATACGTTTCTGCATTTCTTCTGGATGCATCGGATTGTTTCATTATTGGCTCAGTCCTACATGAGTTATTGCTTTTCTGTATTTGCAGGGTCCGCCGATCGGTACCTGACGTTCATGCCAGAGACCAGACCGGAACCGTGCACGGCGCTGGCTCGGTGACGCGCCCCGGGTTCCGTCCTACCGGAGGCAGTAGCGGCTCGATGTCTGTTCGCTGAGATGCACCAGAGCGCCTGAGAGGGGACGGACGGACGGACGGACGGAAGGAGCGGGGTGGGATTGTTTGCAGCTTCACCTAAAGCGGGATTTATTAACGTCGAGGTTTTCGGAGCTTTCTGTCGGATTTGGCCGCGGTCGAACTTCACCGTCTGTACCGGTAAGAGGCATTATTTGTATTTATTTCCCGGTTGATGACACGGTCCTGTCAGCCCGTTGCCGCCGCCGCTGCCAGTGCTCGGTTTACCGGGAAGGCTGCGCTGCTTCCACGCGCTCTGGAGCTCAGTTCACCTCTGCACACTCACACCTTCCATCCCATCACACCACACCGCAGAGACCCCTCACATTTTAGAGTCACTCAGGAACAAAAGAAGTGTGAATGGGAAGAGATGCGCACCTGATTCCGCACTAGTGGCTCCGATTTCTGAATGTGGCGTTGATAAGTTAATCTGACGCGAGTGTGTCAGGTTTCATCAAACATTTAGTCCTTTTTAATAGTCACGGAGAGGAAAGAAATGTCAGTGACAGGGGCAGAGGGACGCAGAGCAGGCATTGTTCAACAGTTTCCCATCAAAAGTATTCATTATTAAACTGGAGGGATGCGCGTCTGTCGTGGAAGTGCGGTGCGTTTCCTAGGAAGCCATTTCTAATAAAAGAAAGAAACGGCTGAATGAGGGTGAAAGTGAGTAAATTACAAACACACGGGGGGTTTCCCTCTCGCCTCCTGTTAGTTTGCAAAGTGGGTTCATTGTGTTTTGATTGCAAGGCTTTTCATTACATGGAGCAGCACCTGAAGGGCTGTCGCTCCGTGTGTCCGTGTGTCTGATGGCTTCCTGTGTGAAGGGATTCAGGAGAGGGGGGAGGAGGAGGAGGAGGGTGAAGAGGAGGAGGAGGAGGATGCTGGGCTGTTTGGTTTAGGTGGAGATGTGTTATCAGCTGTGGAGGAGGAGAGGATGTCCTTGAAGTGAAGTCACCTTAACGACCTTTCAGCACCATGGACAGTGACTGGATGATGGAGAGAAGGAGCAGCTTTGGTCACAATGTTGCACAGTCTATCTATCTATCTATCTATCTATCTATCTATCTATCTATCTATCTATCTATCTATCTATCTATCTATCTATCTGACTACCTCAGGCTACACTTTTTTCACTACTTGCTCTCTGAACATTGATTATCGATTCTTTGTGACATTCTTTTCCCTCTTTTTTATGTATTCCATCTCTGATGAGCATCTGATTCCTTTAGATACATCTACAATTTTTTTGACACATAGAAGCACCTTTTTTTTCATTTCATTTATTTATTCGTATATCTATGAAAAGAACCAAGTGTAAAACTATTACATTTTACATTTACATTATGTGAAATGGGACACCCTGGAAATATCTATCTATCTATCTATCTATCTATCTATCTATCTATCTATCTATCTATCTATCTATTTATCTATCTATCTATCTATCTATCTATCTATCTATCTATCTATCTATCTATCTATCTATCTATCTATCTATCTATCTATCTATCTACGTTTGAGGAAAAAGTCTCCCTGTAAACCTTACATTCTACCTTCATCAATGTGACTCCACTGCAGTCCTACTGTATCTAAATCTAGTCTTAAAACACATGCCTCCTACTTCCACTGGCTGATGTACGTGGGGCAGCAGAACTCTCACGCAGGCCTGACTGAAAAACACGACGCCCTTGGTAACACGTCACCCGGGCGACTCTCCTCAGCACCGTGGGGAGGTGCAGCTTGCGTAAAAGCCAGCAACAGAGAGATCTAAACACAAACATGTCCTTTAAGCTGACACTAGTTCAGGAAAAAGTCAAACAGATGTTTTTACCAGAGGAAGGACTGTTTCTCTTTGTGTTTGTTGCTGCTGTTTATTATGTCACATAAACAATGTTGCTGAATGATCAGACATGTAGGCTGGAGTTTTCTGGTTTAACCCATAAAGACCCGAACAGCCCTGGCAACAAAAGCATCTACTGATCTAAAATGTTTAATACTTGTTGATCCACTAATTCTATCAATACATGAAATATTTGGTGTAAAATACAGTTTGTCATCTTTTCATGGTCATCAGATATGATCCATTTGGACGTTCAGAGGCTCCATAGTTACTGTGGCAACACTGTCATCTTCTACAACATTGATTCACCAGTAATTGCAATTTTTTTGTTTTTATTCAACAAAAAAGTGTCTTCAAAAGACTAGACACAAAACAAAACATAAGCGATGGCTCTTACATGAGAAATAAAAAAACCAACAACACAACAACGTAACTTAATACAGAAGATGGGAGGTCAGACTTACAACGTATGGGAGTCACATTTATGAATTTCATTTAAGTGCACAACAGTCCTTCTAATAAGGTAGAAGAGAGGTCCAGTCCAATGTAGTCCAAAAATGGGCGCCAATCTCTGTAGAACTGATCTACACTGTTATGTATGATATCGGTAAGATATTCTAGGGGGATCAGTTCAAAAATTATTTTACGCCAACCACAGACAGAAGGAATCTTGTCACTGACCCAGTGCAAAAGAAATTCTATGTTCAGTTAACGATATCTTTGCTGAAAAACTTTTTCTTCAGTTTTCTCTGTTTTTGATATAATAATCTATGAATTTACTCTGAGTTTTAATGAACATCTACATGATCAGTGAATAAAATATGGGAAAATACATGATTTACACTGAAAAAAATGCAAAATACTGCAACAAATATATAATACATTTTGCAATAAATGGTGATAAATCACTTAAGAAAGGTTAAATAAAGAGGTAAAAATCATTTGGGAACTGACACAAAAGTAACCCTGGGTCTTTATGGGTTAAATTCACCAAAACATACCCTAGAGTAACTGCGATCCATAAGAAAACAGGTGAATGTGCACATTATGAGAATGATTTATTATTGAAAACTGAACTGTTATAATTTAAACCATTTTTAACTATCATCAGTAGACAGAATGGTTTTATCAAGTGCACATTCACTCATTATCCCCCTCCCATCCCCTCCCCCCACCACCAGGGAATGAATGAATGAAGCACAGTTTCCACACATGTTCAATTAATTAATTCCAGCTGAATTATACACCTTCTGTTTCCTTATGGTCAGTTTTTCAGGCTGTATTTGATATCAAGTCACGTTAAAATACCAGGATTTTTATTATAAATGGAATACAATTCAAGATGGTTAAATATTTGTGTTCATTTTTTATTTATTTTTATTCTTGGGGCAAAAATGTTATGAGTCTATGTATAGGGGATTCTAGGACGAGACAACAGTGCTTTTCTTCTTGTGTAGAGCTTTCACTTGCTGTATCCCTTGTGTCAGAGATGTCAGATGATTTTAGATAAAGTTACATCTAGCTTTATTTCTGGTTTGGAATCTTTAGCCATCCCTGGTTTTGTGCAGCCTGTCCAGTCGATGCTCCTAAAGCTGGACGATAGTCACCTCTATGCTCTAGATCACTTGTGTCAAACTGCTTTTAGTTACATTTTAATTTACAAAATGTAATAGTTTAATTTAGAAAATGTTTGCATCTACAAATTATCCTTTAAAAAATGTGAATTAAACAAACAACCATGAACAACATGACATTTCTTAAGAAAAATAAGTGCAATTTTAACAATATTATGCCTCAGTTTATCATTTACATTACGACTTACAGATCACAGTGGATCTACAAAGACACAAAACATTTAGTAACAGGCAGAATATTGTTACCTCTGCCAGGAGGTATTGTGATCTCTTTGCTTTGTTTGCGTGCGTGCGTGTTTGTTAGCAAGATAACTCAAAAAGTTATGGATGGATTTTCATGAAATTTTCAGGAAATGTTGATACTGGCACAAGGAAGAACTTATTACATTTTGGTGGTGAACGGAGGGGGGGGCAGATTTGTCTTGGTGGAGGTCTGCGCTTTCTGAGTGCTTTTCTTGTTAAAATTGGACTTACTTCTTGAATGATTTTGCACCCCTTGACTGTTACAATCTTCACAAATTCATCCCATGGGATGAGTGAACACTTTGGTGGGCTGGTTTTGGTCCACGGGCCATATGTTTGACTCCCTTGCTCTATATAGTGATAAATGTTTACTAGCTGAACTCTACTTGATCAGTGTATTTTATTTAATTAGGTTATACACGACTTTTTATATAAATTTCACTAAAACACATACTTTCCAGCCTCTCATGTCTTTTTTGACCTTGAAATCACTGGAACTGAAAAAAATCTTGTACTTTTAGTCTATAAAATGCCATGAATTTTCAGAGCTTAACAGAGCTAAATGGAATATTTCTTTTTCAAATATTAAAATGACCCAAAAGTCCCTTACTGTGTTTAGAATAAAGAGCTCTGAAGTTATGCCAAATACACCAATGTATCAGATTGTAGATATATGAACTGAATATACAGTCATGGAAAAAAATTATTAGACCATCAAAAGTTGTCAAAAACAATGGTTATGCAATCAAGTACTAACTCCTGTGTGTGTCGTGTGATTAAAACAGACAGAAAAGAAAACATGGAAAACCTTAAAGCACTGTTTTTGTCAGTACAATGCCATAGCTATTGATGTAAGAACTGAAGTAATTTGGTTATTATCAAGAAAACCATGGAAAATGTCTAGATATCATCTCTGAAATTAAACTCTTACGAGCTATTTTTGTTGTTATCATTATATTTGTCCAAACAAATGTATCTTTAGTTGTACCAGGCATTAAAAATTAACAAGAAATTGAAGAAAACATTTTTTTCCACAACTGTATTCATACTCACAGTCTGAAGGATTTATGTGACCACTAGAGGGAGTAGTGAGTCAAAACTAACACCATGACACCTTTGACCAAAGCATCAGAACGGGACAAGACGAGATGAAAACCACAATAAATTAAAAAAAACAAAAACAAGAACGATTAATTTGTTTTTGATCGTGTAATAGTTTGCTGTACTATGTTGCAAATAAATATAAATTTTAGACAACATTTAGACTATACAATGTAAATTTTTATAAGTGAGTTTTAATTTTTTTTTTTTTATTTTTCTTTTAAATTATTAGAAATTTCAGGCGACCCCAGATATTCAAAATGGAGATATTTTATTTGGCTAAAATTAATTGGTTTTGATCGTGAAATAGTTTGCTATACTATGTTGCAAATAAACGTTAATTTTAGGCAACATTTAGGCTATATAATGTAAATTTTTATTAGTAAGTTTTAATTTTTAATTTTTTAAAAATAAATTATTAGAAATTTCAGGTGACCAAAGACATTCAAAACAGACATTTTTTTTTGGCTAAAATTCATTTGTTTTTGATCGTGTAATAGTTTGCTATAATATGTTGCAAATAAACATTAATTTTAGGCAACATTTAGGCTATAAAATGTAAAATTTTTTTAGTAAGTTTTAATTTTTGATCAATTACTAGAAATTTCAGGTGACCCCATTTGAATTCCAGGCGACCCCACGTGGGGTCCCGACCCCAAGGTTGAAAAACACTGTCGAAGGTCCTGCAATGTAGGAGGCAAATGAACTCAACATGTGTTGTCTTCTAATTTCAAGGGTACCTGACTCACATTGCATGCAGCGATCCACCAATCACAATCTTTCTTGATCAGTTCAGAGTGAGTCGCTGGTAACATTGAAAAATGAGCAACAAACAAGAGAAAATCACCGTAAATGAAGACTTGGTGCCAAAAAGAAAAGCAACATCAGTTATCTGGAATTATTTCGGCTACAAGAAGGATGATATTGAAACACGTGTTCTGTGTTGACAGTGTCTTGCACCTGTTGCCACAACGAGAGGAAACACAACTAATTTGTTTGACCATTTACGTTGGCACCACACAGCTATTATATACTCCTGAGAATTTTTTCATATCGCAATATATATCACAGGGTTAAAAAAATCGCAATGTCAGTTTTTTTCAATATCATGCAGCCCTAATTCCAATCAGATCTTTAGTTCAACTACTGACAACACAAACTGCACAGAAAACAGGTGATTTGTGGTTTTGCTGTGGTTTATTTCTGTCTAAAAATAGAGCTAAGCTAACAGAGCTATAATGTAAACTATCAGCTGATGCAGCACGTCAGAGTGCTATTTTGACTGACTGTCAGAGTAATGGGCTATGAGGTTTAGTTTGAATGAGAAAAGCTGATGATTCCATAATAGAGATGTGTGTAAACAATGACCTTCATACTTTATTCATTGATTCAGTCTGTGGACACATAGAGTTGATTCGTTGGTTTTGGTAATCCTCATTTTACTTATTTTTTCCATCATCTAAAACCAAAATATTAAAACAAAAATGCAGTAATCTTTCCCTCTTCTGAAAATATATACACTTTTTTGATTGATCTGATTGGTTATTTGATTACTCTAATCAACTTAATGTGTCTGACCCATAATCGATCGGTAGTTAGGTTGAGTATCTCAGATTTAACGCTCCGTCATCAACGTGCTGTGATGGAGGTGTGACAAAATGTAGCGTGACGATGAAACAGTGATTCTCATGAGGCAGCTGAAACACAGACACCACTCATCATCATCATCATCATCATCATCATCGCCATCAACAAACAAACTCCTTTATTGTCTGGAGGCAAACAGCAGCTGTTCCATCATGAACTGACATGGTGCTTTGACTGTGCTGAACCTCCTGAATATTGGCTCCGGAGTCACTGCAGCAGAATCTGACACCTCTCCCAGGCCGTGGCGCCCGGCTCGCCGAGGTTGTGTGAGGTTTTTGGTTCGGTCTGACGGCCGTGCACAGACAGAGGCTGAGGGGATTAGAGCGACTACACAAGCCTGTAGGCTGCCGGGGAGAAACATGGCTGATGAGCTCTCACAGGCGGCGAGGAGCTGCAAAGTGAAAACAAAACAACAGCCTTCATTATTCAGCACCGACATGCAGGCAGAGAAAAGAGTCCTTTTCACTCCTCAGACTGGACTGAAAATCTCAGCAGCTTTCTCTGGTTGTGATTATGTTTCATGCATCTCATTACACCGTGTGGCAAAAACAGCCTGTTAGCTCCTGTAATGCGATTATCCATCCTCTTCATGCCTTTTTCCAGATTCTGCTATGCCACCTCGCAAATGTTAATTGACCCCACGCTGCAGCACTCAATGAGGATAACTGTCACTAATTACAGTGGTATTTAGAGATATGGTGGGAACATTGGGATGGGTTCCATCACAAGCTCAATTATTTCCAACACATGACACTGACGACCAAAAAGGTGCTCTCCAAATTTTATTCTTACGTTTCATACTCAACATAATGATTTGACACTAAGGCTGCTTTCATACATACTTCGATTGACTTTCCGTTTGGATTCAAACCAAATTTTCAGGCTTGAAATCTTCCCTGGATCACAGTCCTGGACTTAACATCCTGTCTTGGACCCGAACTGAAGAGTTATTAACCCGCCCCCCCAAAGAGGAAGCAAGGGGTATTATTTTTGGTTTGGTTTGTTTGTTAACACTCTAGCAGCAAAACTATTGGTTGAATTCATACCAAATTAGGTTTATAGTTTACCAGTGACCCAGAATAGATCTGCTTACATTTTGGGAAAAGTAGGTCAAAGTTCAAATTTGTTATGAATTTTTGAAAATATTTTTTTCCCCATTTACTTATAATGGGTAAAATTTCAAATGTCTGTAGTAGCAAAACTATTGGTTGAATTCATACCAAATTTGGATTATAGATTGCCAGTGACCCAGAATAGATGTCATTACATTTTGGGAAAAGTAGGTCAAAGTTCAAATTTTTTATGAATTTTTTCATCTTTTTTTTCCCTCCCATTTACTTATAATGGGTGGAATTTCAAATGTCTATAAAAACATCAATTTTGTTTCAATTTACTTCAAACTTAGCACATATATAGAGCTACAATATGTGTGAGGGGTAGGGTTTGTTGTGCCTGGCACCACTTGTTTTTATATCCGTCACTGTGGTCTGAGTGACTCAACAGTAGGAAAAATGACCACAGAGTGTTTCATATGTGGTACGGTGAGTTTTGTTTTTATGCTACAATTTTGGCATAAGCCTTAACCAGGTTATATGATAAACCTTCATCTCAGCATCATCATCTAGCTGTCCTACATCTCCCTGTACTTGACACAGACAGGCTTGAGTTTGGTGTTAGCATGCTAATAACTGAGTTCATTTTTTACATCTTTCATCATCCATTTGTTTTTGTTCATTTTTTAATTAGTGATGATAGATAGTAATCCATAACTTCTGGAAGGCAAAACCATCTCAGGAAAAAAACAAACCTTGGTTCCACTTGATCCAGCCTGAGACCACCTCTTTGGTCTGGATAAACAGCTGGCTCTTCAGAATACATCATGGTCCAGTTTATAGGTTTCATACTTCCAAATTTAGTGGGAATTAAACTCAAAAATCAGACAGTCTACAGGGTGGAGAAGCAAAATTTACAATGAACATTTAGTTGTTTTTTCTCAGCAGGCACTACGTCAGTTGTTTTGAAACCAAACATACATTGATGTCATAATCATACCTAACACTATTATCCATACCTTTTCAGAAACTTTTGCCCATATGAGTAATCAGGAAAGCAAACGTCAAAGAGTGTGTGATTTGCTGAATGCACTCGTCACACCAAAGGAGATTTCAAAAATAGTTGGAGTGTCCATAAAGACTGTTTATAATGTAAAGAAGAGAATGACTATGAGCAAAACTATGACGAGAAAGTCTGGAAGATACTATTAAAGAAGAATGGGAGAAGTTGTCACCCGAATATTTGAGGAACACTTGCGCAAGTTTCAGGAAGCGTGTGAAGGCAGTTATTGAGAAAGAAGGAGGACACATAGAATAAAAACATTTTCTATTATGTCAATTTTCTTGTGACAAATAAATTCTCATGACTTTCAATAAACTAATTGGTCATACACTGTCTTTCAATCCCTGCCTGAAAATATTGTAAATTTTGCTTCCCCACCCTGTAGACTAAATAAGGTAAATGAACCAAGGTCCAAACCAAGGTTATTTGATCCTGATCCTGATGTTATGTTTTGTTTGTTTTGTTTTAGTCATTATTTATTCCACCTCAAAGAAATGTTCATTATAAACATAAAAAATAGTTACTATTTTAAATTCTTTCAGCCCTTCATCACATTATATTGGAATGAACAGATTTAAACACACATTTATGAAAAAACCTTTAGTATAACACAACAGATAATTATGTGCCACTCCCATTGGAGGAAGGAAGTCTTATATACTGATACTGATACTGGCTGAATGTGACCTGATACTGATGTCCATTTGATATATCGGTGCATGTTTAGTTAGTTTTGCTTTTACACTATAAGTTTTCAGGTGAAGTAAACATTGTTTCATGATAAACCTACGTTCTGCCGTCAACACTTTCACTTCAGTTTATAAATGGATGTGTCTAATGTCAGTACATGTTGATTCAACTGATTTTAATTTTTCTGTGTGTTTTCCTTCTGTTGTTTACTGCTGACGATAACCTTGTACTACATCCTGTTATTGTTTGTAAAGGCTGAACAATCCAAAAAGTATTTTCATGCTTCAGTTTGATCTGAACCAAGACCTCCTCTTTTGGTCAAACTAAAGCCTGGATGTTTGTTTGGTCTCCACTGTGGGCCGGGCTCAGGTTTACTGGATGCATATTTGGGTCAGATTAAATGAGGTAAAAGCAAAAGAATTAATCCCAATAACCACCAGTGGTGCCAGGCACAACAAACCCCGCCCCTCGGACGTATTGTATCTTATTTTGGCATCGATCCAGCTGATGTCATCATGTATATGCGTGTGCTGATGTCAGCGTATCAGTTGCTTCTATATATGTGCCATGTTTGAAGAGAATTGAAACAAAATTGATGTTTTTTATAGACATTTGAAATTTTGCCCATTATAAGTCAACGGGGGGAAAAAAATTAAAAATTCATAAAAATTTTAACTTTGACCTACTTTTCCCAGAATGTAATGAGATCATTCTGGCACTTGATGTAGCTCGAGCTATGATTTAACTCTTTATTGGTATTTTGTGTTTTTATGTATTTATTTGAAATATCCAGCATGTTATGAAATTTTGAAAAAGATTTGTGGGATGGGGTTGATTAGGGTTTAAGGGGTTATAAAATACACAGGTGTTTTATGTTAATTTTCTTTTATCTTTTATTGTTTTAGGTATGACTGTCAATTGTAGGTAAAAAGTACTTAAATTCAAAAAGAATATTACAACAAATTAAGTAGTGCAAAAATACAACAGCCAAAAACCAGTCCACTTTGGTACAAAGGGAAAAATGCTTAAAATGGACATTTTTATTATTACTGCACTACATACTATTTGATAACATTGATTAATATGGTTTTTGTTTTGTTTTGTTTTCTGTTTTTTTTTTTTTTTTTTGCATTTCACCTTATTCCTGATATGCACCTGATTCTTTTATACACATACATTTTGTGTTTTTGACCTAGTGAAGCACCAAATAGTCATTTCTGTCTTTCATAACACTACTTTTTCCTTCTACTGCCTGTGGTGCAGAGGTTCCTAATCTTTCTTCTATGGTTTTCTGAAATCGATGTCTCCCTGTTTCTCTTCACTGTGGGTAAATGTGTTTCTGTGTATCTGGGTTATCAGGTCTATTACAGCGTCATTAGATTCTGGAAAAACCAAACTACAGAGCATGGAAGCAAAACATTTTGTATGAATATATGTGTGTGTGTTCCAGATCCAGACTCAGACAGACCGACTGGGACAGTCACCAGCTGCATATTGATCCACACATGCAGGATGCAGCCTGTCTTGGCTCTCTGCACACACTGCTGTTTTTTTTCTCTGCAATATAAATTAGATGGTGGTATTTACAGTCGTCTCAGTGCACACGGCGGAGCTGCATCCACCAGCATAAACACATTAAAAAACCTATATATTCATGTACTGACGCTCTTTTTACAGTGAAATACATCTGATTGTTTCCAGTTTTTCATCAGATGTGACTTAATGAAAAAAAGAAAGAAAGTCATTCTGAGGTATTTTTCATTCATTCATTCATTCATTCATTCATTATTTCATTTGTTCATTTATCTTCTGAACCTGCTTTATTGCAGGGTCTGAGGTATTTTTACTTACAAAAAATTCTCCGAACACAATTTTCCTGAATTGAAGCTTTGTTTCCTTAATTTCGCTGCCACTAAACATTGGTTCCATTGTTGTGTTTCACATGGACGCTTATTGTGACGCACATGACCCCAGGATCAACACAAAGTTGTACCTTAGTTCCATCTTACATTGTTTGTAAGTTGGATACAAATTTGTTGAAGACTGCAAAGAACATATTGTTTGTAGATGTCATTTTATTTGTTTCTATCTACAGATATTTTGTATATATTTTATAATGCTATTGATATTGTTGTGATATCGATATAAATATCGTTCATATATCCTTTTACTTTTATACTTTTTGTGGTTGATTCAGCTCATTCTGGCTGAACAAGGACTAGTTGTTTGTAATTTTCAGACATATCTATTTTACATTTTTTACTTTTTTTTCTCCACATATTCAAATAATAATTTAATTAAACTGAAACAAAGAAAATTATCCATAGGTTAATCGACTACAAAAATAATCTATAGCTGCAGCTCTATTAATTTGTGCCCATTTGATAGGAAACAATTAGATGTACACAGAACAGCACATGAACAGTAGCATATTTATTAATCAATTCAAGTTGATTAATCAGTTAATCATTTCAGCTCTACAAATCCAGGTTGAAGTTTTGGGGGAAAAAAACAGTAGAATGTAAAGTCAATGAGGAACGTTGCATCTGTGAGTCGCTGTTGTCGTAAACTAAATCAGGTGTCAGCAATTTTTTCTGTCTAAAGAGTCATGTCTGGCCAAAAAGACAGATGGAGCCACAAAACAAATATATGAACCCTGTAATCGTAGGCAACAGCTGACAAATGAATCCACATTTTCACTGGGAAAACATGTACAGTTTCCCTGCATGGTAGATTTTTTTGCAGGCTACCATCTGATCTTTGGGCATTTCGTACTGAAACTGTCACATTTTTAGTCTTGAAGTTGAATTAGTGCCTTAAACAATTTTCTTCATAATCAAGCTTCAGCTGAACCTGATTGTGATTCCGATTTTTTTAGGTTTAAAATTCAGCTCCTTTAGGTCCTGTCCATTTCTGTGGTATTTCAAATGACTCCCTGGAACTCGGTGATCTGTCGTGGCCCCGAAGATGACATCATTTCATAAAGATTGTAGTGAATAAGTTAAAATAAATTAACTCTTTCCAACCTGCTGCTTTTATTCCTTTTACAGGAATCCACTGGAAAAAGGCGAAGGAGCTGTATGAGGCACCGGAGCCATGGGTTGCCCACCCCTGTACTATATAGACAAAAGTATTGGGACATTGAATTCAAGTGTTTCTTTGCTTTTAGGTGACTGGGCTACAAAACAATAATTAGAAATCCCATTGTATTAAATTGTTATAAATATCATAGTAAGGTTAATCATTAGTTGGATTTTACTTGATTCTACTCAAAGCTGACTTTAAAGAAATATCTATTTGACATTTATTTTTTACAATTATTGACAACAACTGACACAAACATTATCACTGTAATAATTACCCCACCCACTGAAGGGGAAGCGACGGGTATTGTTTTTGGTTCAGTTTGTTTCTTCGTTTGGTTGTTTGTTAACACTTTAGCAGCAAAACTATTTGTTGCATTCATACCAAATTGGGTTTATAGATTGCCAGTGACCCAGAATAGATGTGATTACATTTTGGGAAAAGTAGGTCAAAGTTAAAATTTTTTATGAATTTTAATCCGACTAGTCAAATACTGTCATAATAACGTATAAATAACGACAACTCCAAATGTTTCTCTTTGTAAATGTAAATATTTGCATGTATTTACACTAAAACAAAGTATAATTTTGCAAAAAAAATGTGAATAACTTGAACAAATATGAACAACCTGAAATGGCTTAAGAGAAGTAAGTACGATTTTAACAATATTCTGCCTGTTACTAAATGTTTTTGTGTATTTGTAGAGCCACTGTGATCTGTAAGTTATAATGTACATGTGTAAATGATAAACTGAGGCAGAATAGTGTTAAAATTACACTTATTTTTTCCAGTTTGTTCATGTTATTCTCATCTTTTGAAAGGATAGTTTGTAGATGTAGACATTCTCATAATGTACAATTACTTTTTTCGCTCTAATACACAGAAAAAAGTTTGGAGTTGACATTATTTATATATTATTATGTTATTATTTTACTGGTTCGACCCATTTAAGATCAAATTTAGCTGAATGTGGCCCCTGAACTAAAATGAGTTCGACACCCCTGAACTAGATCAATGCCAAAATAAGCTACAATATGTGCGAGGGGTGGGCTTTGTTGTGTCTGGCACCACTTGTTCAAATATAGGAAGCTGTTCAAGCTGTAGGTGTGATGTGTCCCAATGTGTTTGTCCATTTAGTGCATATCTGGCACAGAAATTAGAAACGCTGGTAATAACCAAGGATATAAAGTAAAAAATAGCCAAATATTGTCTATGAAAATAAAATTAACAGATGCCTAGACATAAAATAATTTGTCGTGTATGTTTTTGCATATATACACAGACATTATCTTGTGTGATATGTACAGTTGGAAATCTAGAATAGAAAATGGCCATCTGCTGGTTTAATGTGATTACAGTGGTATAGCCGAGTATTGGATGGTCTTATACAGCACAGTAAACCATAGAAGAAAAGAGGCCACGATGTGATGATGTCTATTTCAAAGAGTCGAAGCTGAAGATGTTTGTGTTCATCTGAGCTCACAGTCTGTCACAGGGTACATCTGACGGTCGGGAGGGAGGTCCTGGTAGCAGGTTTTTGGAACATAGCAGCTCATATCACAAGGTTTTGGATTTGTGCTTCATATCTGACGGGTTCTGAAAGTTATTAGCTATGTTTCTTTCCGCTGACTAATTGGTTAACACACACATTGGTTGATTGCTGTAGCAGATACACATAAATATAAGCATGAACACACACACAAACATACACACACACAGACCCAGATCGCAGAGTGGCAACACATCAAAGCGGTCTCTCCCATCAGTGTGATGGAGGAAGCAGAGCAGCTGGAGGGGAAGAGCTACTGTGACTGAAGTGCTTTCTAATTCACACAATCACCAGTGTGTGTATGTGTGTGTATGTGTGTGTCCGTATCAGGGCGTGCACGTGGTTGTGTGTTCTGTCAGTAGGTCCGTGTGCACAGCGATGTGGGGTCTTTTTCTGGCTGCACATCAACCAAATCTCATTTCTGCTGAAGACTGCAGAGGAGAGCGGCAGGAAATAGAATTTGTTTCCTGTCTTTGTGACAGGCAGCAGCGGAACAAGGTCACCAAATCCTCCAAATTATCTACACATTCTATTTAACTCCAGGCGCTGCATCAGATTTTGGTAAAAAGAAACATTTAAATGAGAATCTGTGTAATTTCACACCATGCAAGAATTCACACTGTTACAGCATTAGGTGAGACAGAATCATCATTGCACTATTTATGAAAAGAGTATTTTATATCAGCATTCATTACAGCACAGAAAATTCAGAGTCTCACATCAAATGACAAAAGGGAGCTTCATGACCATGCATGACTAAGTTCGTAACGTGTTGTAAATGAGGATTGTGGCCTTAGTGGAAGTATCTTAAAGGGTATATGTAGTGAATTTTCATTGCTAGCTATTTAAAAGATATAATAATAATACTAGCGCAGTGTTTTTCAACCTTGGGGTCTGAACCCCACGTGGGGTCGCCTGGAATGTAAATGGGGTCGCCTCAAATTTCTAGTAATTGATAATTTTTTTTTTAAAACTTACTAGAAAAAAATATACAGTGAGTTGTGAAAGACAATCCTAATACATCAAAGACATGACAAACTGTGAAGCTGAAACTGAAGCACTGTGGTACTGTTTATCTTTCAAATGTTTATTGTGGTCGGTTTCAGATGCTGCAGCTCTTTCATAATTCATAGTTTGAGTTATTGTTTGTTCAGTATTAATTGTCAGCCTTGTAAATCCAAGCTGGACTGACTGTACATATCCTGACCAAGGAAAATAAAATTCTCACTTTGTACAGTAATCTACACCTGTTGTTTCTGCCTCCGTCCACAATAATATACATTATATAGACTAAATGTCATCCAAAATTAACATTTATTTAGCAAACTCTTACATGATCAAAAACAAATTAATTTTAGCAAAAATAAATTCTCCCTTTTGAATGTCTGGGGTTGTCAGAAATTTGTGATGTTAAAATGGGGTCATGAACCAAATAAGGTTGGGAACAACTGTACTAGCGGTTACGTCCTGTAACTTACATCATAGACTGTTAAGTACACATGAATTCTAAGTCAGTCATGGTTTGTGACATGTTTCCTCCTTCACGGGTTGTTCCAGCATCGGTAGTGACGCAGACATGTAGTATTGTCCGATTACCTGGACTGTGATGGACTGATCACTGACCCCGAGCAGCAGGTACCAGTCTAAGATCACATAGGCTAGTGCTGGATTACGTCTCTAGGGCAATGGCGGAATGCAAAGCTTATGGCTGTCCAAACAACAAGAGCAAATGTGTGTTGTAATGAATGTGGAAATGACCAAAAATAGTCACTTGCCTGATAAAGGGTTTACATTGTTGTATACTTCTCCTGTTGACCATATCCATCCAGTGCTGGTATGAGTCATATGAGAGGTTATGGACAAACTCTATGACATTGTATTACAATCATTCATGTGGAATAGTTTAATAGACATACTGCACCTTTATTAATTTTTAATTTTGCTACAGTCCAAGTCTACATCACACATTACACTGTTGGGATAAATGGAAATTCAGAACTCGTCTCCTGCATCTGGAAATAAATCGTCCAACCCTCATTCTCAGCTTATTGTTTCTAAATCTGTGGGCGAGCCTCACATCATGTGCACGTTCTGTCTCCAGACAAGTTAATACTTTTCTTCCATGGAAGTATTTTATCCCAATTCATTTTTTTGTTATGAGGCGAGGCGAACTGGTACGGTAATTAGATTGCGGTCTATCACTTTGAGACCTCTTCTACAATCCCATTTGTGTTGGGAGAATATTTCCTAAAGATTGGCTGTGGTTTCCTCAGTTTCCAAACTATGTGAACTCTCAGCTTTCCACTTTATAAGAACAAGCTCCAGCTCTCGTAATGTGTTTTACAGCTCTTATATCTGTCTTAAGCTTTTAGTCTTGGTTCGTTAAATATGGCTGTATGTTCTGCTGCCATGTCCACATGACGCCGCTGTGCATGAGTTGGAGCTGTAAGTCTGTGCATGTGCTCACATATGCAGATAGAAAGGCAAAATGTTTAATGCATATATGCAGAAACCAACTTCAGAGACTCAGAGCAGCAAAACGTCCAGCAGCACAGCAGGTTTAGCCTGATTGAAAATGAAATGAAATGAGTGTCAGGATCATTATGAAAGTCAGGACGTGAGTCAGGATCAGCTGGAGTTTAGTAGATAGAATCATGTTGTGTATGTGACTTAGTATTGCAACAACGAATCGATTAAATCGATCCTAATTGATTCTTAAAGGTCCTGAAAAGAGAATTTGTTTAAAGTGGATTGCAGCGACACCTTCGGCTGGAATCGCTGTTTTTTTTAAAGGGACAAAGACTCCGCTTCCCATGAGCACTAGCACCTACCGTTGTAAGGGCATAACTCTGGCCAAGGTGTTTTGAAGCTAATGAATGAAGAGCGGATCCTCTTTACAACTCTGCATTTCTTTTTTCAAGACAGCAACTTGCAGGTGCAAAGTGACGTTTGAAATGAGACAAAAAGCAAACTTTATAAAGTCCGTTTGTAGCGTAGTTTAGTAACTGGAGAGAAAATGAAAATGAAACCTAACTTTGGAGTTCAACTCCTGCTTCTATGTCTCTTTTACTCCGGAGTTCCGCAGTGTTACTCATAGACTGGTGTTTAAGACGTTTCCCAATAATATATATTTGCTCTAGCTTTTCCACAAAGTATTAAAGCATTTTCATAAATGACTTCAGTCATTCAACATCTTCATCATTCTGCATTAGCAGTTCAGCTCTAGCTGCTTCAGCCTTCTGCATTCACAGGATTCTACTTTTAGAATTGTCTTGTTCCTGAAGGACAGTTTAGTATCCAGGCCCCAGCATGAACATTCAACTCCATACAGAACCATTTCAGTCTCACCTTCCAAAGCCCTTAGTTTGGACTGAAACAATGCTCCAAATAAAACAGATTATCCACGTCACAGAGCTAGCCGTGCAGCTAACACAGAAGTGTTTACTAAGTGTTTGACTGAGCTACCAACAGCCACTATAGTCAAATCCAATGTTCCAATGCATATGTATAAAGAACAGAAGCCTTCTATACCTGTGGAGAAGGAAGAGGGACAACTCCAGGTCTGTTTTCATTTCTTTTAACTCCCTTAGTTCTATCCATCGGTTCAGTGCAGAGGTTTACCGGTGTTTTAGTTCGTGCTCTCTCACTCTCCTGTTTAACTTTCTTTTTCTTTCTGCCAGTCCAGCTCCAGTTCCAGTGTCCACCATTACAGCCAAATTAATCCAAGAAATCCCTTTCTTTAGGAAAAAGGACAGATCTTACTCCTCACTCGTTCAGCTTACTTCTCACTGCTAACCTCTGCTGGTTGGTGTGGTGTTGTCATAGTGACGTAAGTCTGCCATAAATCAGTCCAGTCATGTCTGACCCGAGCAGGGAAGCTGGAAATAGCATTTGGAAATAACCTATTTTGGTGCTGATAATCTCATTTTAAATAGTGGACTACGATCAGACTTATATCTAAAAATGAGACTTTTTTAAGATCATGCAGAAAGTCTGTACAGCACCTTTAAAACAGTTGGCAACAAATTCAGCAGTCGATTTGTTGGGTCTTGAGCATGTTAGCATGTTAGTATTGAGGCATCCCTGCACGCTGTGTAGTGTAACAGAGAAGAACACAGAACAACATGGCTGAGGCTTCTCATGCCGGGCAGCACCGTTTGGCTGAAACTTAGGGTGCCATTTATGTAACAAAACTTGAATATGGAGAAAATCCCATGATGCAGTATGTTTTGGGCAAACAGGGCTGCTGTGGCCACCAGGAACATAATGTAAACCTAACTTAATATAACCTACGTGTTGTGATTACTGTAGCCTGCTAGGTAGTTAGACACTATTTTCGTAGTTAGAACATTTTTATCCATCTCCATTTATCAGGCCACCAGACTAACGTTACCTGTCGTTGACTGGAACTAATACATACAACGCTAGTTTGATAGCCTATAACCAGAGCTGGTTGAAGACTATAGCTTTCTAGCCATAACAAGTCTAGGTAGCGGGCTAGTGCTCACTAACGAAACCTGAAGCCATTTTGGGGATGTAATCATTCGTGACTTGTCTGCAGCCTATATCGCTTTGGGTAAAATACCGATCTTTGAGAATTGAGTCTTTTGTGTTTATCCAATGAATTGATTAGTTATTAAAATAATTTACAAATTAATCAATTATTAAAATCATCTGTTGCAGCCCTAATGTGAGTATTTATAATGTCAAGAGCTTAAGCTTTATCTAACTTAAAAGTTCATTCACTTCCTCTATTTCATTCATTTCAATCTGTATTACCCACAATCCCTTGTGTGCTTTTGCTTCTGACACATTCTTAGGATGAAATGTAATTTGGTGATCCTGTTACCTGTGTACTGGTTCATTAGTAGCTCTAAATTTTAATGTGTTTATATTAATTTATAACCAGATGGTGCATCATATCCCATCAGCCTCGGCATGCTAAACAAAAGACAAACAGTAAATGTAGTTGTGACTTTTCAGCTTGTTTCTATTTCAGTCTGAGGCCCTTGTGCTGATGAAATTTTATTTATTTATTTATTTTTATTGGCATGGTCTTTTTGGTTTAACAATATTTATATACACGCAGCTGTGCAGGGCACTATCGAATGAGGTCAATAGATATTAAGTTTTTTGTTTCTGAAAATTGTGAAAAAAAAAAAAAACAAAATCACAAAATTGATTGTTTGATTGTTCCTCGGGAGATCTTTCTTGCTCAACAAAAAATTCTAAATGCAACCTGTTTGCTCCTTAATATATGTGTTAACAAAGACAGTGTGTGTTTTTTGTGCTTTATAAATTATATCGTCAGAAAACCTTCAATTATAATAACAAATTGTTCTTAATGTTGAAAAAAAAAAGAATTTCTCCTACATGTCTGGATTTTAATTCATGTGAAACAAACACTGATTTTCTTGTCTGCCAGTTTTTCCTTTTAATCTTAACATAATATGTTCTACTTTGAATCAATGTATTGTATGGACATAAACATGAATCACAGTGAAGAACAAACTTGGTTCAGATTTGTTCCAACATGTTTCAGATTCTGTCTCTTGTGCTTGTGGTTGTAACAGTTTCCCGTTGGAGGAACCAACAATAATCACCATCATGTCTGGGTTAAGGCGCCTTTGGTACCTGGTTTCCATTTCGTAAAATCTGGATGAAATCGTTCACCAGCTCATCACTTACATCACCCAAAGTGGATGGAAAAAAACAAGTGCAAGTGGAGGAAATTAATTATGAGCCATATTCTGCAGCCCATCCATTCATATGCTTTTATCATGTCCTCAACCATTTGATCATAATTTGCAGCTCTATTATTACAAAGAAAATGTTGCATCACTTGCACAAATGAATCATAAGCTGTTCATTCTAGAGATCTGAGCTCTGAGGGGAATATGGGATCACCAGTTAGTTCTCCAATCTGCTTTTACTTGGGATTACTTGGTAGTTTTTCTTCCAGGTATTTAAAGTCATCTGAATTTTTATCAGGTAGACTTTCTAGAACTAAATCTCTGGTGCGATACACTGTTGACGGAGATACATATATATTCATGCATTGGTCAAAATCCTGACATGGAGCGTATGTGATTTGGGTAAAAATCTGGTATTTTTCCAACACTTAGAAAAACCATCGATGATACTGGTATTTTTTTCTGTTTCATACTTATATTGATGTGTATACAAGAGAAACAAAGGCACTTGCATAAACCAGGGCACACTGATGTCAACAATAACCATGTTTGTATACACTATTAGATTTAGATTAGCATACAGGGGTTGGACAAAATAATGGAAACACCTTAAAAAATCAACAAAATATAATTTAATATGGTGTAGGTCCGCCTTTTGCGGCAATTACAGCCTCAATTCTCCGAGGTATTGATTCATACAACTTGTGAATTGT
This sequence comes from Sphaeramia orbicularis, assembly GCF_902148855.1. Lineage (NCBI taxonomy): Eukaryota > Metazoa > Chordata > Actinopteri > Kurtiformes > Apogonidae > Sphaeramia > Sphaeramia orbicularis. The sequence goes on from NC_043977.1 coordinate 44,044,223, forward strand.
TTCCAAAGGAATTTTAAGCCATTCTTCAGTTAGAATACCCTCCAACTCTTTTAGAGACGATGGCGGTGGAAATCGACGTCTTACTTGAATCTCTAAAACTGACCGTAAATGCTCAATAATGTTGAGGTCTGGGGACTGTGCCGGCCATACGAGATGCTCACCTTCATTAGAATGTTCCTCATGCCATTCTTTAACAATTCTAGCTGTATGGAGTGGGGCATTATCATCTTGAGGTGAAGGTGTTTCCATTATTTTGTCCAACCCCTGTATTTTTAAGAACAAATAACAATGAAACCCAACAAACAATACAATAAAAAGACTACTAAAACATAGTCTGTATAAAATAATTAATGATACTGGTATTTTTTGATCATATTAGAATTTATAATTAAATTTATGAGGAATCCAGAGTAAAATCCATTATAAATAGATGATTGTTAAACATCTGCAGTAAGGTTGCTACATATATAATAATTACTATATTTGTGTATCAAGTTGTATGGTGTATGATCATTAATGACATATATATGATCATTTCATTACTTTGTGACATTTAATAACTAATCACTTCTCAGAAATATGAAGTATTTTGAGTGGAATGCAGTTGCTTATAAGACCATATTATAGACCTCTTTCATTATGAGATGTAAATAACTGTTTTCCTCAAAATACCATTATTTTTAGCCTCTGCTCTGACGCTTTAACCCTTCCCATTCTAAAACGCTGACACCTACTTACAATCAACATGTTACTATTGTTGCTGTGAGCATTTATCTCAGACTACTGCTGTTCTAAAGTGCAGTGTCACATAAAGTGGGAACGCCCACACTGAACAATGGCGCCCTTTCCAGTTTCATGACCACAGTGTGGATAAATCACTCCTGCACCGACATCATCAGCAGATATGACCAGTCTGTTACCATATCAGAAACCTGGTCAGTCAGAGCTCATGTGAATCTAGTTTATACGGTTAAACGTGGCCCAAAGCTGCAGACTGAGTGAGAGGAGACAGACACAGGCTGCTTCCTCTGCCCTCGACATCTTTATGTATGGACACACATGAGTGGAGGGGAGTGTGTGTGAGGCTTTAGCAGAGGTGGTGTAGATAAGCAGCAGGCTCTTGCTCTTCCCATTAGGCCGGCTGAAGAAGGATGACGTGACTTCCAATTCCCACACCTACCCCTACTCATCACAGACACACACACATTTCATCCACCCATTCCCTTTCAGGGTTAAATGCGGGTTAAACACCAAGTTACTGACACGATGGGTATCTGAGGAAGATTCATTATTGCTGACAAACGCATCACGATCGATCTGCGCTGTAGTGAAGGAGCTTTTACATCAAGTGGTGTCATATGGATGTATTAATGTGTCTGTGTGTGTGTGTGTGCTTGTACATTTGTGGGGCTAGATGCTTGTATTTTGTCATGTTTTAAAGGAGTGATATTTGGCTTTTTTAAAAATGGAATTATGCATTTTAAAACATTTCCCTGTGGTCTACATAAACTGTAAATGCTATGCTTGGGTCTGAATTCTTCATTAATTAAATGCCACAGGTCCATCTATTTCTGAGTAATAACACCAAAAAGGTCGTTTTGAGCGCTGGCCCTTTAAATGCAAATGAGCCACTTCATGCCCCACCCCCTCCAGGTTGTTGGCTGTGCTGCTCTGTCCCATTCAACCAACAATTGAATGTTTTAGGTAATCAGCTCGAAGTTTGGACATATTTTCAATGTGGAATACAACCGCTGCTGCTGACAAACAATTATGTCGTACTCTGAGAAATGTTCATCGGAAGTCTTGACTTTATATGTGCAAATGTCGTGATGTAACTAGTTATAGACGTAACAAATTACGATGGAATTGAAACAGGTTATAGAAATCCACTCAATTTTTGCCAAAATGAATATAGAGCACCTGGAGGGTTCAAATTCAAACTTTTTGAACTATTAGGGTCCAAACACACAAATAAATGAACCAAAGACTAATAAAAGTGGGTTTAGCAAAATATGAGCCCTTTAAAGGATATTTTAGCCATAAAGCTATAAGTGACTTTTTGAGTTTTTATAGTTGGTTTTAGGGTTAAGAGTAGAATTGGGTAAAGGTTAGAGTTCTGTATATTTGATGGTTGCAGTTAAGGTCAGTAAATGTCCTGAAAAAACAGTGACACAACTGAGTGTGTATGTTGAGTCCATTCATTAGTTTTTTATGAAATTCCTGAAACTGTCTACATTTTTAAGAGGTTTTGTTTATCTAAAAAATATTGAAAACTAATTGCATGTATCCCTCCCAGTAAGGTCCACTGACCAGATTAGCAGTCAGAAAAATAGTAGTAAAATATTACCTCATTGATATTCCCATGCACTTTCTCTCCAAAGAGTCTTCATTAGTGCATGAAACCACAAGAACAATGTGCTCAATGTAAAACTCATCATGTGATGCTGGTCATGTGACATTTACATTAGGCAGCAGAAAAATGTTCATAAAATATGACCAAAGAAATGAGAAGATTTATTTAACAAGGCAAAAAAAGAGGAGGATATCAGTAAACAACATATAAATGAGAAAAAAATGAACAAGGAATAAAGAGGAAAAAATAAGAGAATGAAGAAAAGCAAATAAAATTGTAAAAGTTGAAAAATAGATGAAAATTGGCCACTGAAAATAATCATAGAGAAAACCAATAAATTAAAAATGATTAAAAAAAAAAAAGATTTTCTCTATATTTAACTTTTCTTAAGTTTCTTATAATATTATCCTCTGTATTTTATGTTTTTGGTTTTTTTTTGTTTTTTTGTGAAAATCAGGTATTTTCCTATATTTAATTCACTGATCAAGCAGATGGTCATTAAAACTCAGATTAAAGTTAAGGATTATTATATTAATAACAGAGAAAACTGAAGAAAACGTAACTCCATGGGTTTTACTGGTGAATCAATGTTATAGAACATGACAATATTTCACACCTAAGCTGCATTTTACACCAATTATTTACATGTATTGACAGGATTAGTGGATCAGAACTTATTAAACAGTTTTAATCAGTAGACGGTTTTGGTCGCTGGTGGTTGTTTGGGTCTTTATGGGTTAAATTGTGTATTGTTGTATCACAACTAAGGTTTAATTTCACTGCTTGACATTTGTTTACCAGTGTTTTAATGTAGTAGCTGTAAATAGAGCTTGGTGTAATATTTAGTTAGACATATACAGGAATGGTGCTTTGGATATTCAGGAACTATGACATTTAAAGGAGCTTTTATGTCTGTGCTACGAGGTCTTCCTCATATCTACTGCTTTAGGTAAAACAAGTGTTTTGTATTTTTTTCCTTGAAGTGTTTGCATTAGTATATTGCTCCTGTGAAAAATACCATAATATCTTTTGTCCTTTATTTATTTAACCTACAGTCAAATTTGCCATATTAGAACAGATGCCACAGACAAGACTCCTCGAGCAAGCCTCGAAAGAAGCAAAAAGTTTTATTTACTGCACGACTGTGCTTTGCTTTTTAAAAGGAACACAGTTTCCCAGATGAGGAGTAATTACAGTAAGCCATTGTGTTTGTTGAACTCAGAGGGGAAGCCTATTCATTAACTACGAACGCCATTCCTAAAAATCTACTGTTGAATTAATTCAGATAATGTACTGAAGAAGCACAAATGCATTTTTTTAATCTAGTGGATTATTCACCAAAACAACAGATTTCAATGATAAAACTATATTTGTAGCTAGATAATTTGCAGTGATTCAGCCATGCTTTTTTAACCCATAAAGACCCAGTACTACTTTTTCAGTAGTTCCCAAATGAAATTTTCTCTCTTTTTAACCTTTCTTCAGTGATTTATCAACATTTATTCTAATATTATGCTCTTTGAAGTGAAAATCAGGTATTTCCTTATATTTAATTTACTGATCATGTAGATGTTCATAAAAGCTCAGATTAACCCTTTCATGCATAGTGGTCACTACAGTGGACAGCTATTCTACAGCTGTTCTCTTGTATTTTCATGGATTTTGTTGTTTTAGTTTCATATCAGCGAACACACTGGACGCTTATGCATCATCTCATACACTGCAATTGAAAACATTATTGTAACTTTGCTGTTCTTGATAAACCTGATCTAACATGTTTGAGTGTAAATCAAGTCCTTGTTATTGTTATTAGACTGTAATTAACATTTTTTTTATTTTTTGGCATATTATCTCCATGAAGTGAGTAACGACTAGTATTAGAGTACACGACAAACAAAAAGTTAAGGATTTTTATTTATTTATTTATTTTTGTCATTTTTGCCATTTGTAAATAAAAAAATGTCTGGTCATTAAAAAAATGTGTTTCAATTCAATTCACACACAAAAAAGCAAAAAGCGTTGTGCCAGAATCCCAACAGAAAAAAACATAGCCAAAAAATTTTAAATGTCCTTAACTTTTTGTTTGTAGTGTATGTTAAAATGTGAGAAAACATCAAATTAGCAGCATTAAATGTTTTTATTTAATACTTTTCACACAATATATCAGTAAATACATGTTTCTTTGCTTTAAAAATTAAACGCACATTTTTGCAACTCCATGAAAAATAGCTTCATAAAAAAAATTAATCTTATTGTTTTTTAAATGCCTAAAGAGGAATAAAGAAAAAAATCTTAATTAATGTTCTCATAATTCATGCATGAAAGGGTTAAGGTTTAGGGTTATTATATCAAAAAACAGAGAAAACTCAAGAAAAAGTGACTCCATTGGTTTTACTGGTGAATCAATGTTGTAGAAGATGATGGTGTTTCCACGTTCACTACGGAGCCTCTGAACGTCCAAATGGGTCATATCTGATGACCATGAAAAGATGATAAACTATATTTTACACTAATTATTTACACAGATTGATAGGATTAGCTGATCAACAGGGATTTACCTTTTTATATCAGTAAATAATTTTGGTCACTGGTGTATATGTGGGTCTTTATGGGTTATACTATATATAAAATATTTCTAGGAATAAACAACAACAATGAAACAACAACCATAACAAGATGAAAAACTGCATTTTACACCAATTATTTACATGTATTGATAGGATTAGTGAATTAACAGGTATTGAACAGTTTCTATCACTAGGTGATTTTGGTTGCTCTGGTCTTTATGGGTAAAAAAAAAAAAAAAAATCCTGGTTTAAACCCTTAAAATGCACACAAAAGTTGTTCAAATTCAGGAATTTGTTGTTAATTGAAGTGTGTTTTCATCCTCAGTGTCCTCTTTAGCCCTGCAGCAGCAGTGATATCAGTATGAAAGCCACAAGACAGTCAAGGACAGTGAAGGATGAGCTTTTATTAAAGACCAGACTGCTCTGGACAAAGAAGACGGATAGTTACACCCTCCAACAGTGGGAACAATAGAGGGAACAAGCTGCCTGCAGCCTGCCAAAACTCTCCGTTACAGCGACAGCAACATACACCCTCTTTTCTCTCCCCTCTGTCCTGATGAACACGTTGCAGCCGCCCTGATTTGCACCAGTTGTAGTGTTCTCTCAGGGCCGCTGACATTCTGCCAACCTCCGGTAAGAGGTGGGACGACAGAGACCAACCCTCTGTTACAAACCACCTTATTTAGACTCACAGCTGCAGAGAGGATCAAACCATCAGAAACAACAGCCAGGTCAGGTCCTGTAGTCCACTGCTGAACTACGGCACAGCTGTCAAACATACGGTCCACGGGCCAAATCCAGCCCTCCAAAGGGTCCAATCTGACCCATGGGATGAATTTGTGAAATACAAAAATTACACTGAAGAAATTAACAGTTAAAGGTGTTAGAATCATTTTAGTTCAGGTTTCACATACAGACCAATTCATTCACTGGTGGGTCAGACGAGTAAAATATTATCATAATAGCCTATAAATAATGACAACTCCAAATTAAAATAACAAAATAATCATACATTATTGACTGGAAATGAAAACAGATTTCAAGAAAACATGAAAACTTATAACAACATATAATGATTTGATTTGCATATTCAAAAAGGCATAACCTTATTTAATCCCACCCCTTTTCTTCACAGCAGTCAATAATTTAGCTTCCTGTCTGTGTAAAGCTGTATGAAAAAATTAATTGCCTTGGAACTTGGATTGTAATTTATTCATTATTATTGTCATTTTTCATGAAAATACATACATACATACATACATACATACATAAGTACACGCATACATAGACAAGACACCCATATAGACATACAAATAAATAAATAAAAAAAAATTTTGAAGGTAACACAAAATTAATAATAAGATCAGTTACAATAATCCGCTGGCAAGTCATGAATCAGATGCTGGATGTGATCACTGTAAGTGGAGCAAAGAAGAAAACAATAGCCTAAAGATGATAAATGTGGAAAGTTTCCCATAAACATTAAGATTCTCCTCCTCTGATAACTAGAACCACCACTTCATCCCTCAAAACTGAAAATTCTCAGACCTCTTTAGGTAAAAAATAAATCAATAAGTAAAGAGTGGGTCCAGACTATTTGTGAGGCTGAATACTATGAACAGATCTGGTTCACAACGAAAAGGAAAACCCAGAAAGAAAACTGAATGTCTGTTGGGTTATCTGGGACCACACTTCACCGTACATTGAGTTCTACAAAGAACGCTGTAAAATATTAAATGAAAGAACAGAACTCGTATCAACCGGTGATGGACAACACTGGACTGAATGTCAGATGGTTGACACACACACACACACACACACACACACACTTGCACAGACACTTCCACACACTCCTCATCCCTCTGAGTGGAGTTCCCTGAACATAGGCAGCCACTCCCTCTGTCTGGATCAA
>NC_043977.1:44056054-44225565 GCF_902148855.1 Sphaeramia orbicularis
ACGGCCTTTCTCGTATCATTACTCAAAAATAGGGTTGAAGATGGACCTGTGGAGTTGAATTAATGAAGAATTCAGACCCAAGCATAGCATTTACAGTTTATGTAGACCACAGGGAAATGATTTAAAATGCATAATTCCATTTAAAAAAAGCAAAATATCACTCCTTTAAGTAATTTATCACCATTTATTATAATAATATCCTCTGTATTTTATGACTTTCTTGTATTTTCCTATATTTAATTTCCTATACTTAATTTAGAAGTTCATGAAAACTCAGTGTAAATTCAAAGGTTATTACATCAAAACATTGAAAACTGAAGGAAAAGGGACTTTTTCATTAAAGATATCATTAACTGCATGTAACAACAAGTGTCTCCATCCACTGTCATTGATCCTTTCCATGGGTTTTACTGGTGAATCAATGTTGTAGAAGATGATGGTGTTTCCATGGTAACTACAGAACCTCTGAACATCTAAATGGGTCATATCTGATGACTGTGAAAAGATGACAAACTGCGTTTTACACCAATTATTTCCATGTATTGATAGGATTAGTGGATCAACAGGTATTAAACTGCTTACATAATGGTTTTGGGTGACGGTGGATGTTTGGGTCTTTATGGGTTAAGTGCACATGCTGCTTTCAGGTTGGGAAAAGACTTGGCTGTGTTAAAACCCTTTCTCACCAAATGCAGTATGGAAAAACAGAAAATTTGCATAAGATTTTCTCTGCATGACAAATATATGTGTGGGGTCTGATGTGAAAAATATGCATTGTTGCCTTACCTTTTCATAAAGAATATCTTACATTTAGAAGAGAAACTAGAGACACAATGTTTTTGTCAACGCTTTTCATATTTCTCTTAGAAGCAGGTTAAAGTTTTGCAAGGATAAGTCAGAGTGAAAATTTGCAGCTGCTTAAAATTTAGTACATTCTGATTCCATTTCAGTCTCCTCTGTCCATGACGATGTTAAGACATAACGAGAACTTAAAATCTCTGCTTCATGTTACCCACAAGGTTAAACCATAAAGTCTTTCATTCTCTGGTGTTCACATTTTCCTCCCTCTGTCCAGCTCAAGTACATTATTTAGGTTAAAAAAACATTTTGTTTCCATTTTCCAAACCACTTATCCCATTCAGGGTCACAGAGGGCTGGAGTGTCTCCCAGAATATCATTTTATGAAAGTGTGTCACGTCTTTTTAGGACATCAGGTGGTAAATGAGGTCGCCAGACCATCATTCTGATCTTGAGCCTCACTCTGGGAGCTCAGTATGCAGATTGTGTTTCATGAGGGGAGCGATGTCTTTACCTGTCTATAAACTCATGCACACACCCTGGAGGATAATGTTAAAGTAAATAAATGAGAAACAGTCACAAAGACACATGATCAAATGTTGGAAAAGTGTGCGTTTTTGTTTGCCTTTGCATTTGAGCTGGTTCTGGCAGAGTTGGTTCAGGTGAATCAATGCCTGAGCCTGTTTATTCCAGACGGGTGAACAAATATCTCCACCAAACATCTGCAATACAGATGGCCCACAGTAAACAAGCCCATTGCTACAATTATCATGTAAAAAAAGAGGGGAAAAGAAACAAGTACAAATCTCATTGTAAACAGCAGCAGAAATGACAGAGAGCTAAAGGAGGAGGAGATGTAGGAGAAACAAGGAAGGTGAGAAGGTGTTTTTACAGGAGGACTCAAGTTATCAGGTTGCCTAGCAACAGAAGAGGATCGGCTGGTGTATGTGTGTCACTTTGCTAAGTTTTCTAATTGGCCTGATCGATTGTGTGTGTTGGATTTTTAACAACACAGGAGTTGGCGTGGACCAGACCACAGCGTAACACTAGTATCGCAGTGTAACTGGGCCTTTGAACAGACTGAATACACAGTGTGATTTAACATTAAGGCAAGGCAAGTTTATTTGTATAGCACATTTCAGCAACAAGGCAATTCAAGGTGCTTCACACAGGACACTGAAATACAATGACAGGGAAAAAGAAACACATTTAAAACACAATAAAAGAACCATGTAAAAGGTGATTAAAAACAGCAAGTAAGAAAACAACACATAAAATCCAAAAATATAAAAACACACACGTAATAAAGTAAGAGTTGCAGTGCAGAGTTTTGAAAGAGAGTATTAAATTTAAAAAGTCAAAAGCCTTTTAGTCAAAGGCAGCAGTGAACAGGTGAGTCTTTAACCTTGACTTAAAAGAACTCAGACTCTCAGCAGACCTGATATTTTCTGGTAGTTTGTTCCAGATATACGGAGCATAGAAACTGAACACTGATTCTCCATGTTTAGTTCTGACTTTTGGAACACAGAGCAGACCTGCACCAGACCACCTGAGTGGTCTGGATGGTTCATACTGGACTAGAAGGTCTCTGATGGATTTTGGGCCTAAACCATTCAGTGCTTTATATGCTAGCAAGAGAATTTTAAAGTCTATTCTCTGAGAGACAGGGAGCCAGTGTAGAGACCTCAGAACTGGACTGATGTGGTCCACTCTCTTGGTCTTAGTGAGGACTGGAGCAGCAGCATTCTGGGTCAGCTGCAGTTTTCTGATAGACTTTTTAGGCAGACCAGAGAAGATACTGTTACAGTAGTCAACTCGACTAAAGATAAATGCATGGACAAGTTTTTCAAGGTCCTGCTGCGACATCAGTCCTTTAATCCTGGAAATGTTCTTGAACTGGGGAATTTTACCATTTGTTATCCAGTATATACTTTAAGTAACTATGTATTTGTATTTGTTCCTCTGTAGCATTAAGGTACTTTAAATCACCCACTATGTCTCAGTAGTATGTCCTGAATAATTGGTGTAAAATGAAGTTTGTCATCTTTTCATGGTCATCAGATATGACCCATTTGGATGTTCAGAGGCTCCATAGTTACCATGGAAACACTGTCATCTTCTACAACATTGATGCACCAGTAAAACCCATGGAATTGGATCAATGACAGTGGAAGGAAACACTTGATTTATGCTCAGTTAACGAGCTTGAATGAACATTGACACCATCAGCAAATTAAATACAGGAAAGGACCTGATTTATACTGATAGAATACAAGCTACAGAGGATAATATTATAAATAAATGGTGATAAATCACTTAAGAAAGGTTAGATATAGAGAAGATTTCACTTGTGAACTTACATAAAAGTAGCGCTGGGTCTTTATGGGTTAATTATTATAGAGTAGAATTCTTTGTTCTTTGATTTTTGTTAGTTGATGTCATTAGAATACTTGGTTTGGTTAGCTGGTTGGGTTTTTATATTTTGTTGACCTTTGAAAGCCTCATTTACAGGTCATGTTTGGCTCATTGTAATTTGTTATCAGATTGCATATTTTTAGGTGAGTATTGTTTGTTTTTTATGTCATCCTCTTTTGTGACAGGATGTGTTTTGACTTTCAGGGCCTTGGTCATACATGCTGAAACACAGATACAGATGCAAACTTTATTGATACCTAAGGGGAAAATTACAATTGAATTCAGCAAGAAAGAAAGAAAGAAAGAAAGAAAGAAAGAAAGAAAGAAAGAAACACTATGATGTTCAGTTCATTATTTGTTTATTCATTCATTCATTTGTTTACATTCTTATCTTAGATGCTCAATTCAGCAATAATCTACTTTATAATTAAGCTGAAAGTGATAAATCTTTTCATTGGAGAGGACATAATAGCAATACTTCTATTACTACTACTAATTATTGCCCTTATTATCTAAATAATTAGTTGAATATTAATGTCAATATTCATGTATTAAAACAGAATTAGTAAGCACCAAACATCAAAATGACACTTTTAAAAACTCTGTTAATAGCAGGTTGACCCATAAACAAATCATGTGTTGTGGTTTGTCAGTTTTTCCAGGTATCGGGCGGGTTGGCATATTATCAGAGCAGATCTTGAAAACATTTGTTTCGGTATGTGAAACTAAAAGAAGAAGAATACATCTGAGCCTTCACCACAGCTGGAGCTGACCGAATCTGTGTCAGTTTATCTGTTGGAGAGTTGAGCTTCAACAAAATCTGGGAAAGACTGGAGTGCACAGTATGATAGAAGGTTAAGATGACGATAAAACTGAGAAATAAGCAGAAATAACACCATCATTATGACATAAATTCCTAAAATTATCACATAGTATTGGTGAAAATGGAGCGTCAAACTGGTTTCATATTTGACTTGAACTTCTTAAAGTGAACAGCGGTGTAGTGGAGTCGTTTTCAAAGTGCAGCTAAATCAACACAGACGTCCAGGGCTTTCCTCAGGATGTGAAGTGTTGATCCAAGGACACGGGGAGAGTCGAAGCTCTGTGAATTCAACCTCTAATTAAATGAGAAATCAAATCCTTTCAAGGCCATTCAGTCACTTACTTTATGTTGTTCTCATCAGCAAAAAATGTTCAGGGTTTTCCAAAGGAAAATTTAAGAACCAGGTGATGGAACTGAAACTTTTAGTCATGAAGAAGGGTTTGTTTAACTGAGAGATCCTCACTATTGGCTCACTCATAAAAACTGTGTTGGTGGTATATGTAATCTGCCAAATGAATATTGTTGGTTTTTTGGATATCGAGTGACAATTGTGTGCATCTATCATTATGTTTTGCAATGAGGAAACAGTTTAGAAACAGCTTTTAATACGTATTAGTGATGTACAGAGTGTGCTTTTGCATGGTTCTGTAGTTTTCTGCAGTTGAATCTCCTCTTTTTTGGATGAAGGAGGACGCCAGACAGCTGACATCACCAACTACATGTGTCCAAAATAATTGTTTTTATACATGAAGTCAGAAGAAAATGTAGTTCAGAGCTCTGAGTTCTGGTCCGAAGCAGACAGACTGTACATAGACCTGGGAACAGACAGACAGACAGATGGACGGACTTGGAGACAGGTGGCTTATGTTTCATCCCACAGCGCCAAACATCTGTGTGACTCCTGTCATGATGGAAGTGTCTCGGTCTACAGGCCAAACAGTATCATATATTACAGTTAACACTTGTCCCACACACATGCACATGATTCCACTTACACTATATCATCATCATCGTGCAGGGTCCATCTATTAAAGCAACTTTTACCTACATCCTCACATGCACTTTTATGGCTGCCACACTGTACCTCCAAGTAGAGAATCCTTGAAGTACTGGATAAGACTCAGACTCAGCTTTATTGTCATTCAATCAATACATGATAGAACAAAATATAGTGACCAAGTGTTTGTAGTATGAGAAAAGATTAAAGGATAGAATATAAAATAAAATATATAAAAGCTAAATAGGATAGAATAAAAACTACCCTAAATGGGATGTATCCCTGAATCATTGAGATCGCATAAAAATACTGTTAATTTTTTTGTTTATGCTTGGCCGAAAGGCAAATGGGTAGGAGAAGAACCTCCTTCACTACATCTGTGGAAGTCTTTGATATCAGACTATATTTCTCTGGAAAGACTAAGATTTTATATTAATAACAGAAAGACGTCTTCACAGCAAAGTTTGGCAAAGTGTTGGATTATCTGGGAACTAAGACTGCAACTACCTGAAATGGGCTTAATAAGGACTTTTCAGATCATTGCTGTGGACATATGTTGGATTTGCTATATATTTCATACAACCTATATGAACTGTGCTGGACTGTATAATTTTGAAAATATTTTAATAAAAAGAATGTTAAAAAACAAAACAAAACCATAAAATATGCCAAAAAATAAATAAATAATAAAAATAAAATACATTCTTAATATGTACAAACACAGTATACAGCAACAGTACATTTCAAGTGATGGTACATGTAGCAGCAGCAACAGTGAATTAACCCTTTCATGCATAGTGGTCACTACAGTTGACAGCTGTTCTCTTGTATGTTCATGGATTTTGTTGTTTTAGTTCCATATCAGCCAACACAGTGGACACGCACACTGCAAAAATCTAAATGTGACCAAGTGTATTTGTCTCATTTCTAGTCCAAATATCTCATCACATTTAAAATCAGTGAGATATAAGAACTGATTTATAGACAATAGATCTGGAAAATCTGATTTCAAAAAATCTGACCAAGATCATTTTCACTTGTTCCATTGGCAAATTTTTTTTTTTGCTTAAATTCAACAAAAAAAAATGCTCCTCTTTAGGTGATTATGTCTTATTTTAAGTGTGATGAGATATTTGGACTAGAAATGAGAAAAATACACTTGGTAAGATTTAGATTTTTGCAGCGCATGCACCATCCCATACACTCCAATTCATACCGTTACTGTAACTTTACTGTTCGTGATAAACCTGATCTGCACTAACATGTTTGAGTGTAAATCAATTGCTTGTTACTGTTATTAAACTGTAATTAAAAGTTTTTTTTGTTTTTTTTTTTGCATATTATTTCCATGATGTGAGTAAAGACTAGTTTTTGTTTGTTAAAATGTGAGAAAACATCAGATTAGCTGCATTAAAAATGTTTTCATTTCATATTTTTTACACAGTTTATCAGTAAATACGTTTATTTGCTTCAAAAATTAAATGCATGGTGTCCAGCTGAATGGATATTTTTGTAAGTCTTTGAAAAATAGGTTCATAAAAACAATTTTAATCGCATTGTTTTTTTAACGCCTAGAGGAATAAAAACATTCATGAATAAAAATCTTGATTAAGGCTCTTATAATTCATGCATGAAAGGGTTAAAGTGACAGTGGTGACTGAAGCAGCATCATGGTCTGTTGTTAAAGCGTATGGTGGACAGAATATGGAGTCTGATGGGAACTGTGTTATGCAGAAAATAGTCACATTGTCATTGCTCATGAATTGGTGCTGCTGACAGTATCATCTGTGCTGGGGGTAACACTGTCTGGTCACTTCAGGTCAAATCAATTTACTGCTTGTACATAAACATAAATACTAATATGATTTTATAGCTTTAGTTTGTGCCCAGACTTGGTTTGGATTAACTTTTAAGCTTTTCTTCACCTCCTGGTCTTTGGTTGGTGGTGGATTGGATCTGCTAAAGTGACCAGGCAGTGTTAACAATGCAGCCAGAGTTAAACATGGTTTTTCAGCTAAACAGAAATGGCTTAAGTTAAGTGATCTGTCATGTAAAATGTGACATGGTTTGATCATTTCCTCATGTTTTTGTCAGCAATTGTAAGTTGCAATGTTACTTTGAGCTCTAGTTTTTCAGTTTGTACAACCCATTCCATTTAGAAGGCAAAGAGAAACCATTCTTCTGCTTTAAATCAGGGAAGTGACTCTCATTTATATGTTTTCCCAACAGCAATACAGTTTAAACATGTGGTGCCAGTCACAACAAACCCCGCCCCTCGCACGTATTGTCGCTTAATTTGGCATCGATCCAGCTGATGTCATCATGTCTATGCGTGTGCTGATGTCAGTATATCAATTGCCTCTATATATGTGCCAAGTTTGAAGTAAATTGAAACAAAATTGATGTTTTCATAGACATTTGAAATTTTGTCCATTATAAGAAAATCAGAGAAGAAAAAATATTTTAAAAATTCATAAAAAATTTGAACTTTCACCAACTTTTCCCAAAATGTAACCACATCTACAGGGTGGGGAAGCAAAATTTACAATATTTTGAGGCAGGGATTGAAAGACAGTGTATGACCAATTAGTTTATTGAAAGTCATGAGAATTTATTTGCCACAAGAAAATTGACATAATAGAAAATGTTTTTATTCTATGTGTCCTCCTTCTTTCTCAATAACTGCCTTCACACGCTTCCTGAAACTTGCGCTAGTGTTCCTCAAATATTGGGGTGACAACTTCTCCCATTCTTCTTTAATAGTATCTTCCAGACTTTCTCGTAATAGTTTTGCTCATAGTCATTCTCTTCTTTACATTATCAACAGTCTTTATGGACACTCCAACTATTTTTGAAATCTCCTTTGGTGTGACGAGTGCATTCAGCAAATCACACACTGTTTGACGTTTGCTTTCCTGATTACTCATATGGGCAAAAGTTTCTGAAAAGGTATGGATAATAGTGTTAGGTATGATTATGACATCAATATATGTTTGGTTTCAAAACAATTGACGTAGTGCCTGCTGAGAAAAAACAACTAAATGTTGATTGTAAATTTTGCTTCCCCACCCTGTATTCTGGGTCAACGGAAATCTATAAACCCAATTTGGTATGAATTCAACCAATAGTGTTGCTGCTACAGACATTTGAAATTCTGCCCATTATAAGTAAATGGGAAAAAAGATTTTAAAAAATTCATAAAAAAATGTGAACTTTGACTTACTGTTCCCAAATTGTAATGAGATCAATTTTGGGTCACTTACTATACTTACTATAAAAATAATTTGGTATGATTTCAACCAATAGTTTTGCTGCTACAGTGTTAACAAACAAACAAATTGAACCAAAAACAATACCCCTTGCCTCCCCTTCAGGGGGTGGGGTAATAAAGGACTTAGCCACAGGTAACAGAGTCTAACCTGAAAAGGAAAATGCCTGTGCATGTGTGTTTTTGTACTGCTTGTGTTAAAGTCAGATGGTGTCCATGCATTTAAGCATTAGCACAGGTTTTAATGTAATAGCCCAGATGCTGAAGTGGAATGTCTTTTTAGACCGCTGTGTTTGTATGTTACGTTATTAGGGGCGTCAGCTTTTCAACAGTCATCTGCAAGTCTCAAACATGAAATAATTCCTACTCCATTGCATGTCAGTGAAACTTTTTAGTTTGCAACATATTAATTACTAGTTTTCATAATGAAGAGCTTATTAAAATTGTGTATTGCTTTGTTGTAGATGGATGAAAATGTATTTAAAACTTTTGTGATAGGTTATTTTTCATACAAAAATGTCAAAAAGTCACAGTTCCAGCTGCTTAAATGTGTGAATATCTTACTTTTGTGATCATTTAAGGGTTTCAGCTCTTGGCAGCATAGTGACGCTGTCAGTTCGGGCTCTGACACTGTTTTATGAATTTGTACAAACCATTGTTTTTAGGTGATAGTGAGATCTGCTGTAATGATTCATGCCTTCAGTCTCAGTTCAGGGGCTGATTTAGGCTGTAAGTAGCAAAATCCAAATGTTCAGACTAACCATGATCTATGAACATTTAGCTGAAGAAGGTTGGCTGTGTTGTTGTACTGCTTGATGTGTGGTGTATTAATTAACCCATAAAGCCCTAACGCTACTTTTATGGCAGTTCCCAAATGATTTTTTACCTCTATTTTTAACTTTTCTTAAGTGATTTTTACACCATTTATTCTAATAATATGATCAGTATTTTGCATTCTTCTGTGAAAATCTGGTATTTTTCTGCATTTAATTTACTGATCATGATTGATGTCCATAAAAGACCCAAACATCCACTGACGACCACAACTACTGATCTGAATTGTTACTGATCTATATTGTTTAAAACCTATTGATCCACTTATTGTCATCTTTTCATGGTCATCACATATGACCTATTTGGACGTTCAGAGGCTCCATAGTTACCGTGGAAACACTGTCATCTTCTACAACATTGATTCACCAGTAAAACCCATGGAGTTAGATTAATGACAGTGGATGGAGACACTTGGTTTATGTTCAGTTAATGATATCTTTACTGAAAAGCCACTGTTTCTTCAGTTTTCTCTGTTTCTGATATAATAAACCTCAACTTTAATCTGAGCTTTTTATGAATATCTACAAGATCGGTCAACTCAATATGGAAAAATACCTGATTTGCACTGAATAAAAGTTAAATTCAGAGGATAATATAATAAATGGTGATAAATCACTTAAGAAAGGTTAAATAAATGTAAAAAAAAAAAAAAAAAATCATTTGGGAACTGCCACAAAAGTAGCACTGGGTCTATATGGATTAAAATGCATGTTTAAGACCTTACTCTCAACCATTCAAATCTTGTTTTTTATCACATAGAATATGGCTGTTAGGTCATTTGTGGATGTATGTAAAAGAATGCCTTTTGTCTAACATGCAGCATCGTCACCTTTTTGTCGAGGTGCTGTCTCGCTATAAATATGTATTTCCTGTCTACACATCAGCTCCAAGACAAATTTAAATTTAACATTTTTCTCACTGCCTCCTCCTCCCCATTTTAAGGATTGTCTCTACACATATAGTGTACTTGTGTGTGTTTGGCAGGGGTTGGGGTGTGTGTGTGTGTGTGTGTGTGTGTGGGGGGGTCTTTAACCAGCCACTGAGCCTGCTGGGCCGCAGAGGATAAAAGCACATTTTCACTCACACTTCCTCTTATCTTCCTTTCTAATTTTCTCAAACCTTTGCATGCTGACACACACACACGCAAACACACAGGGTTATTTTTCCACACACAGGCTCTAATGCATGCAGAGCAGTACAGTGATATTCAGCTGAAAGGGGGGATGGTTTAAATTTTAATGACTTATGCAGGAGGAGGCCGTTATTTCATTGGGAACACTTGGGTGCACAGGGCAAAATCTATAATCCTCTTTATTGGAGGGAGTCTCCATGGACGTCCTATGGGAATGCTTGTGTACGTCTCTGTGTCATGAGTGTCTGTGTGTGTGTGTGTGTGTGTGTGTGTGTAGCGACAGCAGTGGTGGATGGAGCAGCCGTGAAATCTCTTTGTTCTCATTCAGGAATATTTCCTTTTCAATACACAGGGATAATCAGCTGTGTCTCATGGAGGGTAATAAGTGCATGATGACTTATTTCACAATTCAATTTGAGTCAAACATCAAAAAGTGATGTTTTTCTATACTTGTCCGTATGATTTATGTATGTGGGAACATATGAATGTGCCATAATTGGACATGATTAAAGTCAATGCTGCGTTCAGCACTGAACACGAGGAAACAGCAACACATTCTCTTGAGTACTGACAAGTTCTAATTTGACACATGATTTATGAGCTGGCTCACTGTATAAGAAATGCTCCTCCCCCACAGCTGATACTCAGTGGAAAGTGATTTTTTTTTTTTTTTGGTTTTATAGCTATTCATATATGCAGCATATAGAGGTTAGGCCATTATCCAATCTCAAATATAAACCCACTGCTGAATAAGTAACAATTTCAGTATTAACCCATAAAGACCCAAACAGCCACCAATGACCAAAACCATCTACTGATCTAAAATTTTTAAGAACTTCTGATCCACTAATCCTATCAATTTATGTAAATAATTGGTGTAAAATGCAGTTTGTCATCTTTTTATGGTCATCAGATATGACCCATTTGGATGTTCAGAGGTTCTGTAATGAACGTAGAAACACTGTCATTTTCTACAACAGGGGTGCCAAACTGCGGTCCTGGAGGGCCAGTATCCTGCATGTTTTAGATGTTTCCCTCTTCTATCAGTCCTGGAAGCCATTACATCAATGTCAGGCTTGTGCGGAACTGGATAATGAGCTGATCATTAATTGAACCAGGTGTGGTTGGAAGAGGGAAATATCTAAAACATGCAGGATACTGGCTCTCCAGGACCGCAGTTTGACACCTGTGTTCTACAACACTGATTCACCAGTAAAACCCATCGAGTTTGATAAATAACAGTGGAGGGAAATGCTTGGTTTATGTTCAGCTAATGATATATTTTACTGAAAAAGTCACTTTGTCTCCAGTTTTTTCTATTTTTGATATAATAACCGTCAACTTTAATCTGAGGTTTTATGAACATCCACATGATCAGTAAATTAAATATAAGAAATACTTTATGTTTACTGAAAAAATGCAAAATACAGAGGATAATGTCATAGTTAATGGTGATAAATCATTTAAGAAAAGTTAAATATGGAGAAAAAAAAAGTATTTTGGAGCTCTGAGTCTTTCTGGGTTAAAGGTATAATATTTAACATTTAATCTGAGTTGTGCCTTACACTGTTGAAGACAGGCCAGTTAGCACAAATGTCCCCCCAGCTGGTTTCCTCTACATAGACACCAGTCTCCAGGGTGTTATCATGGATGTTAACAACATTTTCTAAGATATGTTACAGTCTGTTCACACATAGGAAATAAAAACACGTCACATGTCGTTATGTGTCACATATTGTGCTTTTTTGTGCAGCTAAGTATCCTGCCTTTTTTATAATTTGGCACTGATCATTTAAGCAAGTTTCAAAAGTTGGATTTCTATCATGTGTTGGACTTCGAATGTTTTCGCATCAACTCTAATAATTGCATTTTTATCATCAGTGCAATAAACAGTTATGTGATAAACACATCGTAAAAGTCTACTTGAAACATGCTGAATAAGAGAAATTATTTCATTTACATTCAGATTGAACATTTGACCATTGACAGGCAGTGCTGGATACATGAACCATACCTTTGTTATGTAAGTGATCACAATATTTAACTGAGTTATTACATTTTGCAGACTTTTCTTATGTTGTGCATACCTGGCTCTTATATGGCAGCTTCAGAATTTGTAAGGAAACTCAGGTGACCTGTGTCTGTGCTCAAATCTTCTAGAGAGCAGGAGCCATGACATACTAAATGCTACTTTTCATGTTGTGTCTAAGTTTGAAGTGAGCCAAATCAATACTAAATGTTGTGTGAAATCACGCATTAGTTGACTGGTTGATTCTGAATTGTCGCTGCTTCATATTTGTGTCATGTCACCATGCAGAAATCCTCGGAAAACATCAGACCAAATTTTTAAGTCCGCTCTACATTGTTCAGTCATTATCTCTCTATATTCATGGCTGAAAAAAACAGAATTTTTCAGTAATTATTGGTTGCAGTTTCATCCCACTGTTGGTTCGCCCATAACCACAGTCAGACTGAAGATGCCATCACAATAATATACGATGCATTGCTGTAATAACCAGTTCTGTTGAGACAGTTACCATACCTGCAGTGGAAATGTAGCATGCTCTAACAAAACCCAGCCAAGCAGAGCCAAGTTGAAGTGAGGTGAGGTGATTGTGTCAGTGGAAAAGCAATATTAACAACAACTCCTAAAAGTTTTTTGATGACATATAAACAGGTGATTGGCAGCTCAAATGGCCGTTTGCTGTCGCGAATAAAACAGAGATACACACTGTATGTAAGGAAACAGATCAGATTCAGGCATAAACATCCCATCCCTCCATCTTTTCTGCACAGTATTCAAATAGTGTTAGGTCGTGTTGTCCATCTGTATATGCGGTAGGGATGGGAATTTATAGGATTTGATTAATATCAATGCCATTGTCGATTCTGCTTAAGAATCCATTTCCTTATCAATTCTCCTCTTGATTCCTTAGTGTTTTTTTGAGTGGGAAAAAAGTAGTTTGGCAGGTCATAGTGGAGCTTGTTTGACCAGCAACGTTAGCACTCATTGGTCACTCCAGAGAAGGCGCCTCCACTGCTCTAGAGTCCAGTGGCGGCGTGCTTTACACCACTGCATCCGGCGCTTTGCATTGCACTTGGTGATGTATGGCTTGGATGCAGCTGCTCGACCATGGAAACCCATTCCATGAAGCTCTCTGCACCCTGTTCTGGGGCTAATCTGAAGGCCACATGAAGTTTGGAGGTCTGTAGCGATTGACTCTGCAGAAAGTTGGTGACCTCTTCGCACTATGCGCCTCAGCATCCACTGACCCCGCTCCGTCAGTTTGCGTGGCCTACCACTTCGTGGCTGAGTTGCTGTCGTTCCCAAACACTTCCACTTTCTTATAATACAGCTGACAGTTGACTGTGGAATATTTAGGAGCAAGGAAATTTCACGACTGGATTTGTTGCACAGATGGCATCCTATCACAGTTCTACGCTGGAATTCACTGAGCTCCTGAGAGCGACCCATTCTTTCACAAATGTTTGTAAAAGCAGTCTGCATGCCTAGGTGCTTGATTTTATACACCTATGGCCATGGAAGTGATTGGAACACCTGATTCTGATTATTTGGATGGGTGAGCCAATACTTTTGGCAATATAGCGTATTTGATCATTTAATTTTTGTAATTTTAGGGGAAGCCGAGCTTCCCTTGCAGTCTATGAGAAATCGCCTCTGCTAAGAAGCTATGCTTGAGGTATTTCCAACGCGCAACTTATGTATCACACTATACACTGTGCATCACCGCCCCTTTGATTCCAGAACACACTGTGTAAAAGTCCAGCCTTTCTCACCTCTGTTACTCCTCGACTGTTGGCATGACTGTGGAAATTGGTCAATGGTGGAAAAAAGGTGGGATCACCATTTCACCTTTTTTTTCGGGATCTCTGTGTAAAAGTGGCTCGTGATTTCTCGTGGTTTAAGCAGGTCAGCAGGTGACTTAATTACGTAATGTACCGCGACGCAACATAGGGAAAATGAGAAAATGTCATGCCGGGGAAATGAGAGAATCGTTAAGAAGAACTGATAATGCTGGAGGTGTACAATTCCAATGGAACTGACCAATTGAAACCGGTTCTATGTTGGAACCGGTTTTCGATTCCCACCCTTAATATACAGTACCTGCTGCTGACAGACAGAGCAGCAAATGTTAGTGTCATATTGTCTCCTTGGTGTGGATAGTAAATAACATCTTTGTGGAGGATGTATAGAAGTAAAATGGATATTGATCTCTTCATTTAATTACCAGTTGGTGAATGTGTATCTCGATGTAATCCTTACCCAGATTACACTTACAAACATTATTTACAGCTCAATATTACACATCCAAAGACACACTCTGAGGATGCAGCGAACTTGTCTGCCGATAAAGATATAAAATTCAGATTTCAACCACTCTTTGAGGAAAATCAATGAACTTTCATGCTCTAATTGTAGTTTGTTGGTTCAACAAGTTTCATTTTTGATACACAGCATACACACATTCACATCTTGCCGTCTGCTCTACACCACCTTATCTATTTATACACTGTACCACCTGAACTAACAGTAATCAATGCGACTGCAGGGCTCAAGAATGAGGTCACGAAGACAGAGGGAAAAACGGTCAATTAGCTGTTCTGTTCTCATGACTCGTGCAAGTGGATGTGTGTGGATGTGAGTCCCACGGCTCAGTTCATCGAGTTCTCGGCAGGCGGGCGGAGGTGGATCGCACCCATCTGCATCTGGTTTGGGACCTGATGATGGGTGGAGGAGAGAGACAGCCTTGTATTAAGACTGTTTTATGGAAACAGATCTAAACTAACCAATCAACCAGTCCAAAAGTTAGCCATCAGAGAATTAATGAACCTTAAAATGATTAACATTTTCTGTGGAGAAAGTTCAAGGAAGGAAAGTGCAAAGTAGAAATTTAGATAATCATTCAGTTCAAATCTAAACACATTTCTGCCCTGACACCCTGATGGTTGAGTACATCAACATGCAGCGGCATATATGTATGTGAACCAAACACCTATATGATCAAAAGGCCTGTCCATCTGACACATGGAAAGAATCGATTCAGTCCGAAAAATAAAGCCTCATAATTCTAATTGGGTGTTATGTACAGTGGATTTTATTTACTGTAGGAGTCGGGATGATTTTAATACACAGTGTTTTCACCTTCTTAATACTTACCTACTGCCTTTCAGCAAACTCTGGTGTAGTTCATAGTACCGTCCTTGTACATTAACAGTATATTCCTTGAGATGTCTTTTTCCATCTGAATGTCCTTCCTTTCTTTTCCCATTAACCAGCTGAGTGTGGGATATTAGTTTTATACTAAAATGAGTAAACTCAACAATGTTTGTGCCAGTTTTACCGACTGACATCCCTTAGTAACTTCATACTTCCTAGCCTGAGGTGTTTCACCCTGAACTTACTGCAAAAACAACAACATGAGTTGACAAGGGATGGGTCTAAAACAACTTTGATTCTTATTTTAACCCTTTCTCTGGCCCTTTCCCTAACCCTACTGCAACTTCCTGATGCCTGAACCTAATCAAACCTTATCGATGGAACCAGGGCCAGATTAACACTTCATTGTACCCTGGGCAACAATATTCAAGGGCCCCATCATCACAACCCCAGGATCCCTATAATCTGGCAAAATACAGAATAAATTCCAGGAATATATGTAAACATACCCCATACTTCAATATCTAACTATCATCAAATGCATTTTGATGTACAAATGTGTAAATGCTCGTAGAACTACAAGTGCACCACTATAGCCTCTTGTCAAGGCCACTCACTTGCATATGATGATATGAAAACAAAACACATTAGCATCAGTATAATCTAAAATTGATCCACTACATTAGAAAGAGAGGGAAGTGTCCTCCATTTTCACAAAAAATAAATAAACCATTTCCAAAGTATCCAGTATATATTTAAGAACACTTTTTGCCAACACAAATGTATTGAATCGTCAGAAAAAGCCCACAGACAAAACACAAACATAATCTGATAGACTCAGAAATGAATTTTAACTCTTTCCCCGCCAGAGCATTTTCCAGTGAGTTGGTAGCCAGCGCCAGCCTTTTTGGTCATTTTCACTAATCTTTGGAGGCTCACTGAAAATGTTGTGTTAGGAGTATGTGAACACTGAATACATCAAAAGAAAGAACAGCACTTCAACTTTTAAACACAAAAAACGATTTTATTCTATCTTCATTCGTTCGTGAGATATGAATATTTGAATATTGGTCATTTTCAGGAAAAAAATGAATTTAGAGCAAAAAACTGAGAAAATTGAATTTTTTCGAAGACATTGATTTTCAAGATAAAACTGATTTCCTATTTACATTTTTGACTCTTTCTTCTTTACCAACAGTAACACTGTATTCAAAATCACAAAATAAAATAATTATAACAACAATAATAATAACAAACAGCTCTAAGATATTCCATTATTCCACAAAATGTTAGTGGAATCCACACCAAACTTTAGACCAAACATCTTCTAAAGCACCAGGTTCCTTCTAAACTTTACACTTTGACATACATCAGTTATAAGTAACAACATATTAGTTTAGTTTTTTTGATATAAACACTTCAATATTCCTCATTTTCAAGAAAAAAAGAAAAATTCACTAAATACTGCAGATTTCTGGCCTTTCTTTGGCTGCACCACATCCTCCTGTTGGACCACCTGCTGTGTTTGATCTGTAAATAATTATATGGACATGTAGTTATTTATCTTTGGATGAATATATGTATTTATTTATTTATTTCATACAAAAGCTAAATCAAACAGTGTCTTACCTCTGTCCCTGCTGACATTCTACAGCTGAATCTGTTCTGTGTCCTCAGTCTGAATCTGAACTCACTCTAACAGATGAACACTAGCTGTCCTTTGTCTTGTCCCACG
Organism: Sphaeramia orbicularis; assembly: GCF_902148855.1. Taxonomy (NCBI): domain Eukaryota; kingdom Metazoa; phylum Chordata; class Actinopteri; order Kurtiformes; family Apogonidae; genus Sphaeramia; species Sphaeramia orbicularis. Next base: position 44,073,236 of record NC_043977.1, read on the forward strand.
TCTGGTTGTCTGTCTTCTCCTTGAATGTCCCCTAGAAATGTCTCTTTCTTCCTCCTGTCTGTCATTTTCTCCGTGTCGCTCAATGCCCCCCCATCCCATCTCCGTGTCGGACCTGAGCCGCTCCGTGTTTGCCGTGTTCCGTGTCCGTCTCCCTCACCTTCTGTTTCTCCGTTCCTGTCTCTAAATGGTTCTTCTGTAGCTCCATCACATATTGAACTGTCAGACTCTGTCTCCATAATCATCTTTAAGGCTTTTGAAACTGCGCGCGGTTCCTGCACAGTCTGCACTTCCTCATTCAGTGACTGCCGCTGGATGCGTTGCCATGGGATACGGAGACCCCAGTGCAAAAGCGTTTAACCCGGTCCTTCATTTTTACGAAAAAACTGCTTAATTGTTTGTTTTTGGACTAAGGAAAGTATTTCACATGATCTGCAACACCTCCAACTATAGCATGAAAGTGAAAACACGGACTGACGGAAAATGTCGTCATTGGCGAAGAAAGAGTTAAACAGAAATCCACTTGTTACCTCAGAATTCAACAAGAGAGTTAAAGTGCAATGTAAACATCGTTTTGATTCGCGTACGTATGTCGCATAGTTCTTGACGTCTCACATCCCGCTCAGTGCACGCACGTTGATTTGCGTCACAGCTGATTTGCTTTTTGGACTGACCAATGAGGAGAGGGTCTCAGCTCACGGTCACAGACAGCAGGAGCAGGGCTTCTTTGCAGTGCAATATCTCCGGACAGCGGACAGTTTCATTTATAAGCAAAAGATAACCAGATATTTTCGTTATGCCCGAGCTACCCAGGGCCCTTCAGACATCGCGGGCCCCTGGGCAATTGCCCAGTTGCCCATATGGTTAATCCGGGCTTGGATGGAACTGTTAAAACCTAAATGGAAACTTCAAATCCAACTATTTAGACAGACATACATATTTTTGTTATAATGCTGAAAAAAGTGTGATTCTTGGTCCTCCATACTAACCTAGATGATTATGGCTCAGTTGGTAGAGTGGATGGTCCAATGACCAAAGGGTTGGCAGTTCGAATCCTAGCTCCGATTGTCCACGTGTCGAAGTGTCTTTGGGCAAGACACTGAACCCTAAATTGCCGCCCACTGGTGTATGAGTGTGTGTGAGTGGGTGAATGTGAGGCCTTGTAAAGCGCTTTGGGCACCATGAAGGTGTATAAAATGTGCTATGTTCAGCCCATTTAGAAGGGCTGATAATGAAGTGTCACAAGTTGCATCTTTTCATGAGAACAGAGAAATTTGTTCGTCTTGTCAAAGGGGCAAACACAGGAACACAGTTTGTCCCGGTCAAGACATTTCAAACTTCAGGAGAAACTCAAGTCCCGAACTCGTGGGGTTTGTCACTTGACCACGCCCACCTCGATTACCTGACCAATCGTGCAATAGTTCTTGCACACTGCATGAGAAGAAAGTACTGCCCAGACGGTGTGTTGAGAACAAGCTATGAGAACCCCTAAACTGGCACTACGAGAATAAAATGATGTTATTTTGTTTTTTGTAGAAGACATTTCTCTGTTCTCAGTATGTAGCAGGCTTTAGTGTCGTCCTTTGTAGATTTTCTGCATTTCCCAAATGTCTTCTGGATAGCCATGGTCGCGGCTACCTGGGGCTTCTTTCTAGTGTTTCTGAAACTGTGAAAACATCCACATGGCTGACGTTTTCATCTGCAACTGACGTACATTCATTGGGAAAAAAAAAAACCCTCATTATTATAACATACAAAAGCGCTTTTATTAACCTGATCCAGACGTCAGCTTCAGAATTAGACTATGAACATGACTCGGCTTTTCCTCATCAACAGTATGTTCAACTTCAATTTTACGCTAGCTGTGTTTGATTCTTTGGATTGTCAGACTCACTGTGCCATATCAAATCAAATCTGCATCGCCTTTGCACACCACACTTTTTGACCAGTCATTATCCGGTAAGGCTGTTAATCCTTTCAGCCAAATTTGCAGAAAAATATAAAGCAGCCATCCGACCAGTCAGTCTGCCAGAGGTAAAGTGAGAATAGCAAGGCGTTTGGATTGCCACTTATGCAGCAAACCAGTTCCTCTTTGCACATCACATCAAATCACGCTCTCTGCCTGTCCTCATTGTGCTGGAGGAAAAATCCTGATCGGAGCTATTTTCCACTGGTTCTCCCATTTCACAAAGGCCGCTCTGCCTCTCCTAAGCTAATGCTGCTTTGCTGGGGGTGAAATGGGCAGACAGAGAATTTTCTCTGAGGCATTAATGTCTACTGAGGCTGCAGTTTCACATGTAATAATGGAAGGAAAGGGAAGAAAGGAAGTGGATTCTGAAAACTTAGTGAATCAAACTGTAAGCACAATTTAGCTTTTATAACAGCTGGGTTATAATTGCTGGGGGCTCACGTTTACTCAAGCATTGGTTTTTCCCCCCAAAATTTAACTATTTGTTTGACCTGTTGCCTAAATATGTTTGCATTTTGACAAATACGTCTCATATTTTTGCATATACAGCACATACAGAACAAGATTAACATGTACTGTGCCTCTGTTTATGAGTCCAGTATTACCTCTTCTTTGCGTTAGCTTCAAATCTGACATTTTTCCGATTGTCACTTTGGTTTTTTTGGAGGATGGAAGTTTGCTAGAGAAACTATGGAAGAGGATTAGGGCCACTGGAAAAAAGAAAAAGTCCGAATTCTTAGATTAAAGTCCGAATTCTGAGAAAATGTCCGAATTCTTAGATTAAAGTCCGAATTCTGAGAAAATGTCCGAATTCTGAGATTAAAGTCCGAATTCTGAGAAAAAAAAGTCCAAATTCTGACTTTAATCTCAGAATTCTTTTTTTTTTTTTTCTCAGAATAATGATAGTAAAAAAATATTGGACTTTTTTTTTTTTTTTTCCAGTGGCCCTAATCCTCTTCTGTAAGAAATGGATTAAAGTCACCAAGCTAAATGAAACAACTGCTAACTACAAAATGAATAACAGAGCAAAATTTTAGCAAATCACTGCAAGTGCCTTGATCCAAATAAAGCTAAATAACTTCTGGGGAAAAATGACATAGTATTTCTACAATTTGACAATATTTTTTAGGTTGTAGCTAGATTTCTTTTTTCTGAGACAATGTCAAGGTAAAAAAAAAAAAAAAACAACAAAAAAACCCAACTATCTTTTAGTGGTGCACTTAACATGTCTTTAAGCCTTTTGTTCATACAATATGAGATTAATTGCATTCGTTTTCTGTCAGATGTTTCTGTTTGTGCTGCTTCTTGTCATGGGGTCAGAGATCAGACTTAAGTGACTTCAATCTTCACAACCCATTTAATTTACTTTTTTGAGTGTCTTATTAGGCTGTGCACATATTTTGTGCATTTCCTTGTTGTATTTGAAGAAGAGAGAATGAGGAATAAATGTGTTTGCTCATTTTAACCCTGCAAAAAACATCAAAGATAAAGGTAGAGTAAGACTTTAACACAGTGCTATCTATATATATCCCAAAATTAAGGAAAAAAATATAAAATAAATTCTAATAAGATTACATTTATAACAATGAACAATGATGTCGACAATGATAAAAGCTTTATTATTTAGATGTTTCTGAGTGAAAAGTGCATTTTCTACCTGGGGCTCTTCTTTTGGCTTTTTTGAGACATATAATCGCAACAAGGCTTTTCACAACAAGACGATTAATTCTCTCAAGACACACTCATAACATGAGTGAGGCACAGGTCTTAATTTAGCTTAAGGCGTTAAATAAATAAAGAGATTAAAGCATTAGACCCCAAGAGGTTGTGGTTTACAGTAATTTTACCAAGGCTAAAGGGCGTTGTTAGGCACGATGTGAAGCAGGGTAAAATATTTACAGCATATGCCTGGCACAATTTCATTAAATAAACACACAGCAGCACAGGGACTGATCATAAAATTCCTCCGCCAAGTTATGTAGTTCCTCAGTGACACAGTGAGTTTAACAGTCACAGCTTTGTGTTTGCTTTTTCAGTTCTTCAGTTTCTGCGTCATTCATTTTATTTTGTCTCCACTAATAAAGCATGTATTAAAGCATGTTTGGGTCAGTAATACTAATGTGATTTAGTTACATGTTTGGGTTTATAGAGTGTTTTACCGCAACTTTGAATGTGGCTGAGTTAGAATCAAAAACCTGCATGATCTGTTTTTCAATGAGGCAGGGGTGTCAAACATAAGGCCCGCGGGCCAAAACCAGCCAATCCAGGCCACGGGATGAATTTCAGAAGTGCAAAAATTACACTGAAAATATTAACAGTTAAGGGTGTTCAACGCAATGTGATATCAAGTAAAATAATAACATAATAACCTGTAAATAATGACAACTCCAAATTTTCTTCTTGGTTTAACCCATAAAGACCCAAACATCTCCCAGTGAACAGACATATCTACTGATCTGAACTGTTTATTAACTGTTGATCCACTAATCCTGTCAAAACATGTAAATAATTAGTGTAAAATACAGTTTGTCATCTTTTCATGGTCATCAGATATGACCCATTTGGACGTTCAGAGGCTCCGTAGTGAACATGGAAACACTGTCATCTTCTACAATATTTGATTCACCAGTAAAACCCATGGAGTTGGCTCAATGACAGTGGATGGAGACACTGAGTTAATGTTCAGTTAATGATATATTTTACTGAAAAAGTCACTATTTCTTCAGTTTTCTCTGTTTTGATATAATAACCTTTGAATTTACTCTGAGCTTTTACGAACATCTATGTGATCATTGAATTAAATATAGGAAAATACATGATTTTCTCTGAAAAAACTCAAACTAAAGAGGATAATATTACAATAAATAACGATAAATCACTTAAGAAAGGTTAAATATATATAAATATACATTTATTTGAAATCTGCCACAAAAGTACCACTGGGTCTTTATGGGTTAATGACAGATTTTGCTGAAAAAGACACTCTTTTCTGCAGTTTTCTCTGTTTCTGATATAATAACCTTCAATTTTAATCTGAGGTTTCATGAACATCTACATAGTCAGTGAATTAAATATAGGAAAATACATGATTTTTACTGAAAAAATGCAAGACCCAGAGGATAATATTATAATAAATGGGTATAAATCACTTCAGAAAGGTTAAATTTAGAGGAAAAAAAAAACATATGGGAACTGCCACAAACATAGCACTAGGTCTTTAAGGGTTAATGTGAAAAATGTAAAATTACATTCTGAAAATATTTACATTTACAAATCCTGTCACAATAAAATGTGACTAACCTGAACACAAATGAGAAACCTGAAATTTCTTTAAAAAATAAGTGCAATTTTAACAATATTATGACTGTTACAAATGTTTTCTGCATTTGTAGATCCACTCTGTAAAATTGTGCTAATAATAAGCTGCGTCATAATATTGGTGAAATGGTTGTTCAGGTTATTCACATTTTCATAAAGTAATTTAACTTTCACATTAAAACAAAGAGGAAAAAATTGCATTTTTATGTATTTATACGTTATTATTCTACCAGTCTGGCCCACTTGAGATCACATTGGTCTGTATGTGGCCCCTGATCTAAAATGAAGCCTTTGTCTACGGTATCATGAGCCTTACCAGATTCATTAACGGTTGCATTTCTTGTTTACAGACTCCTCTAACAGAACCTTCTGAGTCGCTTTGAGGAGACTCTTTAGCCAAATAGCTCTCCCCCTCCTTCTCTCTCCCTCCTCTGCCTGGTATTTTTCCTCTCTCTTCGTCCCGGTGTGTCATTAACTGTGATTTATACGAGGGCCTGCTGGAACACGGATGATGCCAATAGGTGGGATTCGGGTACATCGCCCTAACCGCCGCCCAGCCCTCGCCGCTTCACCCTGCTCCTCACTGCAGCGGTGATTGATCAGCATAAACACAACACCAAGCAAAAGAGGCTATAAAAGTGAAACACACACAAAACACACAATTAGTGGCTGTTTTGTTATAGAAGACAATAGGTATTGTGTGTAGTGAATAGAGACACACATTTGTGTTAGCGCGCACGGACCTGCAGGGTTTTATTTTGGAAAGCACACAGCGCCTGTGGTGCATTCAGCATTTGGCTTTTGTTATTCTGTGCACACATCTGCACCATTTAAACAACTCAGGTGAACTTACTGTTTCAGCAGATAAATGTCAGGCTTCTTTACGACGGCGTATTAGGGCCACATAAGAAAATAAAAAACACTTGTCACTACGAGAATAAAGTCGTGAAATATCAAAATAAAACCCGTAATTTTCTGAGAATAAGGTCATAAACTATTGAGATAAAACCCATAATTTTATGAAAATGAAGTCATAATATTTTGAGAATAAAGTCGAAGTTTTAAAAAAACCTCATAATTTAATGAGAATAATGTCGCACTTTTATGAGATTGAAGTCATAATATTTTCAAAATAAATTCGCAGTTGTGCGATAAAAAGTCATAATTTAGAAATTGTAAGCCTTAAGCCTTATTGATGACAGAATTTCCGGGTACAACGAGCAGAAGTTTCACTTCTCTTTCATTGGACCGGATGACTAATGCTAAGGCATTGATGACAGGCGGGGCTAATAGGCTCAGTATTTCACCGTAAACCCCGCAAAAAAGTATAACCTCACAAAATGTTCCAACTTCTCCATTATGCGACGAATGGGTATGATATTATTCTTGTAAATTATGATATTTTTCCCGCCTGTTTTTAAGTTACGATGTTATTCTCATAATATTATTGCTTTGTTCTCAAAACATGACAACTTCAATCTCATAAAAGTACGACATTTTTGTTAAATTTGAAGTTTTTTAAAACTACGACTTTATTCTCAACATATTACGACTTTATTCTCAACATATTACAATGCTATTCTTGTAAAATTATGACTCTCGGTATTCAACTTTATTCTCATAAAATTATGGGTTTATCTTGCTATTTTACGACTTTAGTGTCTTTATTTTTCCTATGTGGCCCTAATACACCGTTGTACTTCTTTATTTTGGAAAGCGTTTAAATATTTTGAATTCTATGTCCCTATTTTCTTTTTTGTACTAAAAACATAAGACATACCCACTTGTCAAATTAGTCCAGCCTTCATGTGATCAATTTGTCTTTTCTGTCCACATAGAAGACACTAATATTCAGAGTTGAAACCAGACTTTGTGCAAAATAGATGGTGTCATTAAGTAACATGCAGATTCCATGCAGTCATTTGCATAACAAATCAGTTTGACTGTGAGAGTGGAAACAAAGAGAGACCAAAACACAAGGGACCAAGAAAACACACACAAAAAAAGAAATAACAGCAAAGGAAGATAAGACAAAGAAACACATTTTAAGGGAAAGGGTTAACAGCTCACCTGCTGTTCAGGTGGTTTTCTGAGTAATGTTGCTAAGCAGTGTCATTACAGACTTGTCTTTTATTTTCTACGCTTAAATCTGTGATTGCAGACTGTTTGCAACACTGCTACTCACCACCACCACCACTGCATGAGCCTGTTTTTCCATCTCAGACCCAAACAGCTTCAGATGACCAAAAACATCTACTGACCTAAAATGTTTAATAACTTTTTTTTAAACAACTTTATTTATCATTTTTCCATAACAAAATTGACATCATGAAGGCATTTTTTTTTTACACAATTTGTGAACTTGCCCCCACCCACCATCCAGGTGGCATCCCCACAAATACATCCATATAAACACACACGTATCAAATGGGCAAACTGAACACCAAAAGCAAAAAAAAGAAAGGAATATACACAAGTACAAAAAAACAAAAAACAAAAAACAGACAGACAAAAAAAAAAGACTCAAATCTGTGTTGATCATTCTGGTCATATCACCAACATTCTGGACCTCTGGCATAAGAAAAAAACAGTCCCAGCAGTCAGAGTATGGACATTGAGAAGACTAGGATAAATGTTTAATACTTGTAAACCACTAGTCCTACACTGTAAAAAAAAAAAAAAAAAAAAAATCTGTAATTTAACAGAATTTTCACTGTTAATTTTACAGATTTTTAAGATACAGGAAAATATCAATGAAATTACAAAAATAGACTGTGATTTTACATGTCAAATGCAAAATAACATGAAAAAACTGTAACTGTGAATAACCTTAAAATTTCCATTTTTTAAAAGAATTTTTTTCTTTTTTCACAGAAAAATACAGTTAAAATACATTTGCAAATGTATCATAATTGCACAATTTTTTTTCTATTTATGAAATTAAACTATTAATTTAAAGTTTAATACTGTAAAAAAAAAATATTAAAACCAGATAAAATTACTGACAATTAACCGTAAAAGAAGTATTTGTTCTGTAAGTTTAACAAGACTTGTTTATTAATTGACAAATATCTTGTGTAATTACAGGAGGTTTCACAACAAAAATTTTGAATAAATTTATTTTTGTGAATGTATAACATGTATAAGCACTGATAAACTGTCCAAATACAGTTTTTATCAGTGGGTTGTACAACTTAGTCTCATTGAAAATTATTTATATATATATTTATAGGTAATTTGATTGTTTTAATACATGTAAATATTCTTTGTTAAACATTAAAAAGTCAAAAAAATATGCAAAATCTTATGTAAAGTTAGGGCAAAAAACTGTATTTTAATTATGGAAAATTACCGTATTTTTATGAGATGGTTATTTTCCGTTATTTAATAGTATTTTTTCGGCACCCCTGCTGCTGGAACAATACTGTTTTTTTTACAGTTTTTTTTTTTTTTCAGTGTATTAAAAGTGGGGTATGAGATCTCAGAAAAACGGCTCAAGCAAGCTACATTTTGAAAATACTCAATTCAAAAGTCCAAACCCTTTCTTCAGACATCCCCCTGAAGCCACGCCTCCAAAGTACTGGCACGCACAATGCTTGTTACCGAGGGTTCATGAGCGCTGCACTCTGGTGGCCCCGGCTCCAGCCCCGATCCATGCATACCTCATTCAGTCTCCTCCAACACCCCCGCTCTTATAGAACGGCCGCAGTTCATACCTGTCTGGCTAACGTTACATTTCCTACTGATTTATGTTAGTGACAAAACAGTTTGGTGGTGAAATTTCCATCCTAATATAGCTAATATAGCCAAGCTCTGGCTCTGGTTTAATTTCCTCAACAAGTGCTCCAAACCTCTGAGAACGCACGATTCATGCACGAACAGGGGTACAAGCAGAGGGGGGAGGGACAAATGGCAGTTGAGTTTGATGGACATATCACCATTCAATCATTTCAGTTGGGCGCTTAAAATGATTGGATGGTGTTTTTTTCAGTCCTGTCCATTCCACAGGTGACTAAATTTTTTTTTATTTTTGTGTTAGAGCATTTAATTAATTGGTTGTAATTGGGGTATGAAGGGGATTTTAAGCAATATAGTAAAAAAAATGCTCCAGGAAAACGTCTCGCACCCCACCTTTAATACGTTTACATATTTCAGGTAAAATGCAGCGTCTCAGCTTTTTAGTGGCATTTGATAGAGATACAGTAGAGATACAGACATCTACTGCGACACTGATTCATCACTTAGAGTAATGTAGTTTCACACTTGATTTTAGACATGTACTTTGTGTTATATTAATAATATATTTGACTTTACTGAGTTTTGATATAATAACATTTGTGTTTACTCACTGAAAATTTGCGAAATGTAGAGGAAAACCATCATTTATTCTAACAGTATTAGAATAAATGATGATAAATCTTTTAAGAAAGCAGAAAAATCTCTTGTGAATAATGTAACGATCCTATTCCATCCTTTAATGTAACAACACACATCTTCTCTTTTATTCATGTTTGCATCATTCATATTCACATCACTTTTGTGGAAAACTCAAACTACATCATCACCTGTGAACGTCTGCGGCTGTTGCTATGGAGAACAGCCCGGTCTGTGCCCGAGGGCTTTATCTACACAAGCTTTTTTTTCCCTTTGACTTTTTTATTTTTTTTTATGAAAGAACCACTTTTTCTAAAGCGGTTGCTCATCCTGAAGAATGGACTGAGGCAGGAGTTTCATGCTGATCTGAGGCAAAAGAAAACTCCATCTAAAGGTCACAAAGCATTTTCTGTGGAGGGGGAAAAAAAATCAATGGGACTAAAATGGCTCACCCAGTTTTGATGCATCATTGAAATGCACACGATATGTAAAACGCAAGATGATTGTTAAACACCTTGGATGGTTTAGATTTATGTGGCACCACTACACCCCCTCCCAGGTATATCTGCACTGGCAGACTCCAATGGAAAAGGCCAGTAAAATAACCAGAGACCCTCCCACCCTGGACCCCCCCTCCCCTCTAGAAGGAGATTCAGGACACTCAAAACAAAAACAGACTCAAGCACAGTTTTTACTCACATGCAGTTAAATGTGCCCCTCCCTATCTTCTGAATACCCTCCACCCTCATTCTAATGGACAGTGCAATACTCCCCCTACCTTGGTGTAACAGTCACAATATATGCACCTGTTTTTTTCCATCTTACCGTGTTCATGTATACTGACTGTATATATACTCTTATTTGTTGTGCATATTTCATATCTGTAGTACAGAGTTAGCTTTTTGTATATTTAAGTAGTATTTAGTCAAATTTCAGCAGTATACAGGGTGGGGAAGCAAAATTTACAATCAACATTTAGTTTTTTCTCCGCAGGCACTACGTCAATTGTTTTGAAACCAAACATATATTGATGTCATAATCATACCTAACACTATTATCCATACCTTTTCAGAAACTTTTGCCCATATGAGTAATCAGGAAAGCAAACGTCAAAGAGTGTGTGATTTGCTGAATGCACTCGTCACACCAAAGGAGATTTCAAAATAGTTGGAGTGTCCATAAAGACTGTTTATAATGGAAAGAAGAGAATGACTATGAGCAAAACTATTACGAGAAAGTCTGGAAGATACTATTAAAGAAGAATGGGAGAAGTTGTCACCCCAATATTTGAGGAACACTTGCGCAAGTTTCAGGAAGCGTGTGAAGGCAGTTATTGAGAAAGAAGGAGGACACATAGAATAAAAACATTTTCTATTATGTAAATTTTCTTGTGGCAAATAAATTCTCATGACTTTCAATAAACTAACTGGTCATACACTGTCTTTCAATCCCTGCCTCAAAATATTGTAAATTTTGCTTCCCCACCCTGTATGTATATTTAATATTTTATCTTCTCAACTTTGCACATTGCCTACATTTTTCAGTATTTTGTGTGATATTTTTATAGTCTTTTTGTACAAATGTTTTTGCTGCTAAACAGATTTTCATTTTCCTCTCCTCTCCTCTCCTCTCCTCTCCTCTCCTCTCCTCTCCTCTCCTCTCCTCTCCTCTCCTCTCCTCTCCTCTCCTCTCCTCTCCTCTCCTCTCCTCTCCTCTCCTCTCCTCTCCTCTCCTCTCCTCTCCTCTCCTCTCCTCTCCTCTCCTCCCAACAAAGACAGTTCTGTTAAAAGTGGACGGCAGTAGATGAGATCATAATGTGACACGTTATTTAAAGAGCACCATCTTGGAAAACGACCGGTTGGAAAGATATTGGAAGAAAGATCAGGTGATGCTGATGCAGATTTTAGGATGTGATGAGGATAGCAGAGACAATGAAGTTGGAAAAATAGTGACTTGGATTCACAGACTTTTTCACAGCTGATTAAGTAATAAATCACCCTTTATTATATGTTAATACTACAAAACATCGTTGTCTGGTAGGATTGTCTGTGTCAGATTACGCTAGAGATTCATACATTTTTGTCGTGGCATTGCTGGAAGACTAAACCGACTACATGTCACCTGCCTGTTTCGCTGAACGCTTCAGTGGAAGTGAGTGTGTGACATCTTATAGTATGTACTACACACACAATATCTACACTAACATACTTCTGCATAAATAAACAGTATAAGGTATCTCTCCAGATGCACTGCTCAGAGTGTGAATACATGTCACTTTCTGAAAGTGTCCTCACCACTTGGGGCATGTAACCTTGGTAACCGCACCTCACATCTGTGTAACATGGACTGCCCTCATATGTGTGAAATATGGACTGTACTGACGTCTATGATACTGCTGGCTCTACTAGTAATACTGGAACTGTACTAACACCTGTGTAACTATGTAATGCTTCTCAGCTCTTTTTGTCTCCTGTTATTGCCTGTTGTTGCTACAACTGCACTGCATTATGGGATATTTATGCTGGTGAAGTATGCATGTGGTAATATTTACTCAGATATGGTATACAATCCACACGCGATTGAATATTAATATTGGGTGAAGTTGAATCTGTTCTTCTACCTTTAATATTCTATTTTCTATTTTTTGTAGAATATGCACAGTAACTCTTTTAAAGCCTAGTGCATGTTTGTATCAGTGGCAGTTAGTGAATTATATTTTTTGGTGGAGCATAGTGTCCAAGTCAGTTTTCAGCTGCACTATATCCACATATCACCACTAGGATACACCAAAGTACACACACCACTATTTTAAAATATTAATTTAACCCTTTCATGCATGAATTATAATTACCTAAATCAAGATTTTTTTTCCTGAATGTTTTTAATTCCTCTTTAGGCATGAAAAAAAAACAAAAACGATGTGATTGAAAATTTTTTATGAATCTATTTTTCATGGAGTTACACAAATATCCACTCAGCTGGACACCATGCATTTAATTTTTGAAGCAAAGAAACATGTATTTACTGACATACTGTGTGAAAACTATGGAATACAAATCGTTTTAATGCTGCGAATCTGATGTTTCCTCACATTTTAACATATTATAATACCAGTTATTACTCACTCAGATAATATGCAATAAAAAAAAATTGTTTTAAAAGAAATTTAAATTACAGTCTAATAACAATTAGCAATTGATTTACAGGGTGCGGAAGCAAAATTTACAATATTTTGAGGCAGGGACTGAAAGACAGTGTATGACCAATTAGTTTATTGAAAGTCATGAGAATTTATTTGCCACAAGAAAATTGACATAATAGAAAATGTTTTTATTCTATCTGTCCTCCTTCTTTCTCAATAACTGCCTTCACACGCTTCCTGAAACTTGCGCAAGTGTTCCTCAAATATTGGGGTGACAACTTCTCCCATTCTTCTTTAATAGTATCTTCCAGACTTTCTCGTAATAGTTTTGCTCATAGTCATTCTCTTCTTTCCATTATAAACAGTCTTTATGGACACTCCAACTATTTTTGAAATCTCCTTTGGTGTGACGAGTGCATTCAGCAAATCACACACTCTTTGACGTTTGCTTTCCTGATTACTCATATGGGCAAAAGTTTCTGAAAAGGTATGGATAATAGTGTTAGGTATGATTATGACATCAATATATGTTTGGTTTCAAAACAATTGACGTAGTGCCTGTGGAGTAAAAACAACTAAAAGTTCATTGTAAATTTTGCTTCCCCACCCTGTACACTCAAATATGTTACTGCAGATCAGGTTTAACAACACCAGGAACAATAATGGTATGAATTATAATGTATGAGGTGTTGCATAAGCGTCCACTGTGTTGGTTGATATGCAAGTAAAACAACAAAATCCATGAATATACAAGAGAATAGCTGTAGAATAGCTGTCCATTGTAGTGACCACTATGCATGAAAGGGTTAAATTAAAATAAAAATACACAGTATGTTTTTTAAGTCAGTTATTTTTATATGTACATTTCAGCCATCTATCTGTCAAATATGCACATTTTTATATGACTCTATTGTTAAAGTCAGACATGTCCCTGACAAGTGTCTTTTCCACTGATATTCCAATGCATTCAGACTAGGGGGGAAGGTAGTGCAAGCAAATCGCATGGCATTAAAAAAAAAATAGAAGAAAAAAGGTATCCCCACTGTCCATTCAACTTGCAAAAAACTTAAAAAATCATTAAAAAAAAGATACTAAATTTTTTGCAAGTTGAATGGACAGTGTGTGGGATACCTTTTTCTTCTTCACTCGTACCTCATGCTCCTACGCACCTGTCCACTGAAGACTTTTAAGGTGTGCACCACCCTCCATACCTTAATAAAAAAAATAGGAAATCAGCGTAAGGGTTAAAATATATCACTCATACTGGGAATCAAGCCCATTTCTCCCCACATCTAGATCCACTGTGATATCCACTGAGCTACCCAGCTGTGTTTATTCACAACTCAGTAGTATTAGTTACCGACCTATTCGCTGATTCCATTTCTGAGGAAGGTCTTGATTCTTTTCAGGATGTGGCGTTTACTCCTGTAGGTGGTGCTTGGGCTCTCCTATCTCTTGTACTGGAGGGGGTCTGCTGTGCACACGCTGTTTATAGTGACAGTCTATGGAGTTCCCGGGCAGCACCCCAAACAGGAAACATGTGACTTGACTACTAAACATTTTTAAACTCCACTTGAATGCAGATTATACACAGTACTCATAAGCTGTGTCACGCATAGGGATGTAACGATATGAAAATTTCATATCACAGTTACTGTGACTAAAATTATCACGGTTATCATTATTATTGCGGTATTGTTGAAATTGTGCTCCAAATGTTCAAAAAGTACTGGTAGACACACTGAAATAATTTAACCAAGTTGTATTTTGAAAAAAACAACAACAAAAAAAAACATCTGTTTTTCAGTCCTTTTAATTTTGCCTTTATATACTATATGAACAAATGTTTACTATACCCATGTTTGGGATCTGTTTTTTCAGCACAACTTCATCTGTATCATCTGTCTATTATTTTTTCACTTTAACCTACTATATCAACATAAAAGGACAAAAACACAAAAAAATATAAAATCCGATTTGAAAAATGGATATAATTTATTGCATAAATAACACAAGGATCCTTAATGAATCTTTTCAGAGACTTTAAAAGTGAATACTGGTTCCAAATATTAGGTGTATACAACTAAAATTGTAATAAATTAAAACTAGACTCAAATATTTGACATTAAAGCAGATCTTTACATAGGTGTTTTCTTTGGAAAAGTGCGGTAATCAAACACACTTATCATGATAATTAGAATTTAAACGGTAATACTAACCGTGCGCAATTTTACCGCGGTTTATCGTTACACCAGTAATCGTTACATCTCTAGTCATGCATAACTCATTTATTTAAATATTACGCTTTTGTAAAATTGTTTTAGGTGATTTCTTTTTTTTTTTTTTTTTATACTTCATTTTTATTTCCATGTTTTTTGATAGATAAAATAAACAAAAAAACAAAAACAAAAACAAAAAACAGACCACAACAGTTAGAGCATCCAGGTTCAAACTCCAGAAAAACAAAATACACACTGGTTCAGGACAAATTAGGATAAAATTATACAGGTTCAAGGATTTTTTTTGGATTAACATACACATTCCATTTTTAGAATATATTTTTTATATTTATCAGTAGTGAGTCTTAATGAGAAGGTCAGTCTTTCCATGTATTTTAGGTGATTTCTATCGTCTTCTTTCTTTGAGACTGTTGGAGCAACGCCCTAGTGCCCTCTATTGACGATCCGCCACTGGACAGTTATTTGGTTCTTGTCGCATGCGCACTAAACACACTCTACATCAGTTGCGTTTGACACACATATCCAGCATGCAGAGATATCCTGCTGTGATCTTTGTTACTGTGAATGTTCATGTCGTCCACTTTCATATTCATACATAAATTCTGTTTGGACAGTACGTTTACAACAAGCCCCCGGAGCAAGTGTGTGTGTGTGTGTGTTTTTTTTTTTTGTGGCTTTTGTAGTTTCTGGTGGTTCAGAGCTGTTTGCTGCAGTTTTGGAGTAAAGATATACACCAGTAAAAAGGCAGAATTTGTCATTTTTTCCATCAGTCCTTCTGGCTCCCTCTCAGTGGCTGCAGATAGTAGTTGCCTCTGAACCTGGTTTATTCCTGTCTGCCTTGGTGTGGCTTAGCATGACTCCTTCTGTACCATATGGCCCATTCTGGCAACAACACACTGTACCATTCACTAGACTGCACACTAAACAGTAATTAGTCTTTTTTTTTTCACATGGTGCTGTATAACTGTCACCCTGATTTATTGAATTACATTTGGAATGTAAGTGTATTCATTTGATGAGTGGTAGAAATATGCTGTGTTTGCTGTCAGTAAGATAACTGTCACAGATTCACAGTGCACCAGTAATCCTGCAGCATGACGCTACACAATGCAATACCGGTACAAAAAATTCTGGCACTTATAGTTAGGTTTCAGTTGCTTTAATTGATTTTATTTCTGAGTCAGTTTGACTGATTTAGGGATATTTCAGGTACACGGTTAATTTTATTAAGGAAAGCTATTAATGATTACCTCAAGAATTGGCCTCAATATTAATGCGTATCTGTATTATAAAAGCCAATTGGCCTCTGTAGGCATGTATGTGTGTCTTGGGATTCACACAAAATCTGGAAAGAGTTGACTGTTGCAGTCTAGCATACTTATGTATTTTTTGGTCAAGGAACAGACTAGCGAAAATGGCAAGTTGATAGGACCAATATTTTGGGAGATATAAGTCATTGTGGAATACAATAGCCTTACAATCACGTTGCTATACCCAGAATGCTTTCGCGGTGACTGCTGGACAAAGATGGTACAGCATGCATGAATACGCAACAGCATAAAAAATACCACATCTAGAATCCGAGGATCCCCAGGGGTCAACGCGCTAGTTTTATTTAACATCACAGAGGTGACGAATGGGACTAACCTCAGATTTTACTTAACTATGAGAAAAGACATAGAAGCATATAACATGATACACTATACAGATGTAAATATTGGTGTCACATCACCCCTTGAAATATTGTCATTATAAAAATGTTCATGCCAGCTGTCAATAATTATCAATCAATGTCAAATCAATATTTGTTTTCAATACATGGAAATAGTTCATGTAAAATTCAGCTTCCTACCTTTTCAGTTGCACCAGATATGTCTTTTTTTATGTTTAATCATCTTCAGCTTTTGTAAACATCAACATGATTAGCAAATGGAAAATTAAAGAATATATTTGAAAATGCTTAAGATAATATAATAAATGGTGACAGATCATATAGTAAAGGTTAAATGTAGAGAAAAAAGTATTTGGAAGTTACCACAATAATAGTTCTAGGTATTTAAAGGTCATGTTTAATGGCTATTTTTTTTTCCTGAGTGAGAATTGAAGAAAAATTACATGAGGTTTAAAATGATTATTTATGGCCAGGACATGATAAATATTTAAAAAAGTGAAAGTCAGAACAATTTTGATAATATATATAAAAAATTTATATTGAGTAAAATTAAGTGAAAACATACTTTGTCATCTATATTTGTCAAATACTTCAATGAAAATTAAATGCACAATTAGTCATTTCTAAGCCATGAAACACCTGTTTATGTACCTGTATTTTTATCTGTTTAGTGTTTTTTTAATATTGTGAACATATTGAGCTGATTTCAATGAAGTCACAACGTCTTCCTAAAAAAACATAACATGCTGCACACTTTTAATACCACTTGGCCAAACTGAGTTCAGCCAAAAAAGATAATATAAGATTCTGTTGAAAGTTACTGCCCTATCATTTAGATGAGATTGTCTTTGTGTAAAACTTATGACATAGATATTTATATTTGAAAGTACTCAGATATTATAACTGCATAAGGCCATTTGACCTCGAACAAGTAGGTCAAGGTCACCTATTTTCAGTAGGCTTCTGCTCCATGCCAAGATGTACCCACAGTATGAATTTGGTGCATATCTCAGTGTATTCTTCAGATAATAAGATTATGCTGCTGAATGGACAGACAGGCGGACAGACGACAAAACAATTACAATACCCCTTCGGCCTGAAGTTGACCGAGGAGTAACAAACCAAATTTCAAATGGCTGTCTTCTGTCTTCATATAATTATGATCTAACAGTTTCACTTCTTTATAAGATGAATATGAACATGTGAAGTTCAATAAAATCACTCGTATTAGTTCGATGATTAGGTGAGTTAACCATCTTGTCAAAAAGCTCATTTAATGAGGGCTGGTCTTTGTCCGCTTTCATTCTGCAGCATTTCCCCTCATTAGGTTTGTGGTCACACTTTACAAGCCTGCTACGCTTTATACTTGAAATAAAACCTCAGTGATGTGATTGGCGGCTGTTTCTCATCATTCACATTATTGTCAGCGAGGCGGTGTGTGTGTGTGTATGTGTGTGTGTGTGTGTGTGTGTGTGTGTGTGTGTGTGTATCGCAGCACAGGCTTTTCTCCACTGGATTTCTCATCACGTCAGCTCTTTGTCTGTCTGTACACACACGTAACTGCCTTTGTTTTCCTGTGAGTTTCTGTTGCTACCCTTTATTTACAAAGGTCAGACCGGCCCAGCTGCTCTGTGAGTAAATGTGAATGTGTGTTTGTGTGTGTGTGTGTGTGTGTGTGTGTGTGTGTGTGTGTGTGTGTGTGTGTGCGCTCTTAGCCTCGGGATGCTGTAAATCAGACGGGCGTTTAATAGCAGCTCACCTCCTCCACCAGCTTTGAATCCAGCACACACTCACATGGTCGGCGTGTTGCTTCAGGGCTCTGGGCGGAGACATGTGATGCCATGGTAGAAGCCTGAACAGATCTTCACGCACACATTTACTGCATTTACACCATGAAATCCTACAGTGCAGGGTCTGTAAGGTGCAAGAACTCTTTGTTTGTCTTCACAGTGTATTCAGATGTACAATAATTGTCTTTTATGTGTAATAACTTCACCCTCAGTGTGAAGAGTAACAACAAAATATTCCAATAATTTGATCAGATTGTGATATTCTGTATTCGTAGTTAGAATCTGTCATTTTAATTCATTTTCCAACATAGTCAGGATTGTCTTTAAAGACAACACAGTTCTTCCTTAACATAAATCTTCTTCTCTAACCAGAAATAAAACACATTTCATATTGAATATGGCTATTTACAGTACATAGTGCAATAGCCCATAAAGACGCAAGCACCAAAAGCATCTACTGATCTAAACTGTTTAACACCTGTTGATCCACTAATCCTGTCAATACATGTAAATGTAAATAATTGGTGTAAAATGCAGTTTGTCATCTTTTCATGGTCATCAGATATGACCCATTTGGACATTCAGAGGCTCCGCAGTGAACGTGGAAACACTGTCATCTTCTACAACATTGATTCACCAGTAAAACCCATGGAGTATGATGAATGACAGTGGATGGAGACACTTGTTTTATGTTCAGTTAAAGCTATACTGTATGATGTGGCATTTTTACACTTTTCTTTTGTCATCTTAAAATGCTCCTAATAAGTGTGTGTCAAACTAAAATGTAAAAGAAATCCGCCAGGCATTGAAACTCAAAAATGTTTAATTCTCATATATTTCTAATAAAAGTCTGACCAATCATTTTAGTCGGTCCGAATAAAATAATTGGCCGAACCCGACTGAGCCTCCTGTCAATCATCCATTACGGCCGTCCAGCATCCGATCCATTATCACCGTCTCACATCCGATATGTGTTCCTCTGAATCTGACGCTTCACTGGCGCTGCTTCTCCTGTCACTGACCACAGTCTACTGTCTAGGATGTGTTTGGATAGAACTGACATGCACATGTGGAAGGGGAAAAAAAGATTTATGAACAGAAACAACAACTGAGGGGCACAAACGGGAGTCTGATGAATGAAGGATGGAGATAAAAGTCTGGAAGTCAGCTGTACTGGACTGAACAGGTCTGCATAAAGCTCAGCTTTTATGACGGTGGGACTCATACAGGTACATGTACATGGTGTCACACATGTAAGATGATGTAGGATGACAATTGTATGGACTATGAAACTTCAAACGTCCACGGAAAATTTGCGGAGGCCGCGCGTTCACAGTGCGCGCGCCCATCCCCTGGGCACTGCAGTGAAAACACTGACCCAGTACTGGACAGACCAGGTCTACTGATGGAACAGGAGCCGCGGGCCCGCGGCAGGTGGATGATGCATCTGATTACTGAGGGAGGGGTCCGCGGACACGTCAAAACGGACCGGACCTCCACCTCTGCTTCCTCCTCCGTTTCCATCGCGCATGAGGAGAGAGGAGGAGGAGCCTCAGTGCTCAGGCAGAGGGAAGGGGGCGGGGCTTTGGAGGGAGGCGGGTTGTTCATGTTCAAACTTTTACTAAGTGCTGTGAGAAATGCCACATCGGTAGGTATAGCTTTAATGATATGGTTTTACCAAAAAAGTCATTTTTTTCTGCAGTTTACTGTTTTTGGTGTAATAACAGTCAGCTTTAATCTCAGCTGTTATGAACATCTACATGATTTGTGAATTATTGGACAAAAACCTGATTTATATTGATAAAATACAAAATACAGAAGATAATACCCAAAATAAATGGTGATAAATCACTTAAGAAAGATTAGATACAGAGAAAATGTCATTTGGGAACTGACTTAAAAGTAGCGCCAGGTCTTTATGGGATAGGCAGTGCAAAAAGTGTTATTACTTTATCCATTTCAAGACAAAATGTTGCTAATTTGGTGCCATTTTTATGCTATTATGGATATTTTTTTAAATGTGTGTTTTCCTCCATTGTTTTTTCACAATAACCTGTCAACACAACCCTCATTTTATAAAACACAGAACTGTGCAAAACTCTTAGGCCATCTGTAGCATTGTTGTATCTCAGGGTTATTTCTTGTTCTCTTTTCTTCACATGCGACAAGAAAATACATGGAATATGTGGACAGCCTTGAAAGACACACAAAAACCTGATCTGAACTTTATTTTGATCCCTGTCCCAATGACAACAGATACATCTGACATGTGTTGAATGAAAGCTGGTATAAAACTTCAGGAAATTAATGCAGTATCATATTATTTGAAAAGAAAAAAAAAGGTTAAAGACATGTTAAGTGCAAAGGGAGGTCACACTAAATACTACCACTTTAGTTTATAGAAACTGTTTCATCCCTGAAACTTTGTTTTTGCTGCTGTACATACTTCACATACTGTACCCAGATTGTATCTTAATATTGGCTGAATAGAAATGTATATGTGTGGTCATTGTTACTTCACTAAACCAACAAATCTAATGTTGGCTGAGGACTTTTGCACTGTACTCTCAACATTCTAATGCAAAAATTACAAAAAAAAAAAAAAAAGAAACTAGGCAGAAATGCTTGGATAAACCAGTGTTTCTGGACTTTAACCCTTTAACCCCTGAGAAATTGCTTTTTGACATCTGGTTGAACTCCAAAAAGCAGGTCCATAGTCAAAACTCAGAAAAACACAGTAAAAAAAAAGCAGTACAATCATGACAACACTGCAAACAACATAAACACGACAAGGAAAACCGTGTGAAAAAAAACAGAAAAACGTTCCCCCATTGCACAGGCAGTGGGTGTTGCAATGAGCGTGCTCAGATGTCTACGGAAAACAAGGTCTATTCTATCAGCACATTTTGAAAGTTTACTTATTGAGCAAATGATCGAATTTTTATGAATGTTTAAAATAGCTCATACATTCAGAATGCTCACCACAGGCACACCAGGGGTTAAAGGGTTAAACTGTACATACTGTGGATAATAATGGACACAACAGATGCAGAGCCCGCAGGCTGTGTTGGTCAGGGTTGTGTGTATTCCTTACATTTTACAGACTTCAACACAATACTAGTTCATGCTTCCATCTAACCTCAAACTACTGCAGGTCGTTAGACTTAGACAAACTTTATTGATCCACAAGTGAAATTACTTGGCCACAATAGCTCAGTTGCATACAAAAACATTCTTGAAAAAATACTAGCAAAAAAGCCAAAAAAAAACCCCCGAAAGTAAGTGTGAAGAGATAAAAGCAATAAATAGTAAAAATAGAATGTACTAACAAAGCTGAAAAAAACAAGATTTGCACAAATCTGCAGGGAATGGAAGTAAATATACACTATATACATACATACATACAGGTGTGAAAGTGACTAAGTGTGAATGAGTTGAGTTAAGTTAAGTTAAGGCACAAATTCATACATCTATATTTGATGGTTCTGGTTCATTACATTACACAAAGCATCTCTAAGTTTTCCCTGGCAAAATGGATACAAAAAAGCTCTTTACATGTAGATGAGAGGCCCAAAAGAAGAGAAAAAATAATAGTTTTGCAAAGCACATGGATGGGGCATGAGTCTTGTTTCTGATGTGTCCTTATGAAGTGGTTTACCTGTCAATCTGCTGGCTCCATTTAACTACAACATGGCATCTTAGGAGTATGGCTTGAGAGAATATGTGCAAATCTAGTCCTCAAATCTGTTCATTGGACCTCAAAGCTGGTTATATTTTGGTGGTCAAAAGTCAAAGGTCAATTTTGGGACCATAACTAAAGAGTTATGGTTATTATTAGTGGTGTAGTGGTCCCTGGAGAAGTGGGTATACTCTCAATTTTTGCCCTTTTTTTTAAGTAGTCCAGAAAAACGCTGTTTTAGAAACAGTGACATCTAAGACTACTCTATTTAGTTTACCTGAAAGTCCATCAGTAGTATTTGCTCACTATTATAAAATTATCATGACTTGATCAGGAGCAGTTTGTAGGAATTACTGGTCACACAAGCAGCAGCATGAATGTAAATGTATTCAACATGAGACAAACATAGAATAACGTTAGCCTTTCATAATGTTAGCCTACTCACACAGTTAAACTATTGGCGACTAAATCTCTTCTCCTCTAAATGTACAGTCAAATGACCAGTAGTTTAAAACAGTGACTCATTCTGAAACCACTTTAAAACTTACCACAGAATTATGTATTCCATGAAAGTAGGTTCTCTCGAAATGTGTCACTCATTTGAAAGACGTTTATTCTGCCTTTTTCGTGTTCGAATTTCCAATAATCGTGCATCTTTCAATGAGACGTGCAGTAACCTGTCAATCAGCTGGGGTGGCACGGCCACCTGAGGTGTCCAGTCAGGTTCCAGAGGTGGCCAGCGCAAGTTAGCAATATTTTCCTTGGCATGACCCGCCCTACTATGCCTCTGATTGGTTCATCAGTCCTCATGCCTAAAGTTAATCAGTCTAATCAGTGAAGGTACCAAGTACTAGCCAATTAGAAGCAGAGGAGGGCGGGTCATGGCTTCAACATCCTAGGGGAAAACATGGGCAATTTGGTTCAAATACAACTGAATGGTGCACATTAGGGGGATTTAGAAGTGGGTATACGCAATGCTGACTGAAAAATAAGTAGGTATACTCTGTATACCACTGTATACCCTGGACTACGCCACTGGTGTTGAGGCAAGGATAGTGGATGTGTCTGGTTGAATGTGTGGCTCCGAGGTTTTGGATTTGCCACTTCTACTGCCTAGCAACATAGTTCAACCTATCTGCATCTGTTTGTATCAAAGATGTTATTACAGCACCACTATTTACTGTCTGATAAAATTAAATAACAGAAAAAATGACAAATATAGCATCTTAAACTGAAGGTCTCTTTTAGTTATTATGCAAAATATTGTCACATAATGATATATAAGCCAATATATCACAGAAAGGGTTTTGATTTGCAGGTTCTGTAAATAACTACCTAATGTCTAATGCAGAAGAAGGTACATTATGTGCTGATATTAGACATCTGTGTAGTTAGTACATCGCCAGATTTATTCTCACTCACAAAACATAGACAGCATCCCTTCAGAATACCCAACAATAATCAAATGGAGATTTATGGGTTATATTTATGCATAAATAAACAAACATTAAATGACACAGAGGCCCTGGCAGTTCATATATTTTTATTACAACACACATGAAAATATGGGCACAAACATGAAAGCATCTTATGTGTGTGTGCGTGTGTGTGTGTGTTTGTGTGTCAGGTGTGTAGAGCCCAAAGTCAAAGAAAAAGCCATAAGGCTGGATTAGAATGGATTAACACTACTGTCATCATCATACATCCAGTTTTCTCCTCCCTCAACTTTGCCTCTCCTTCTCCTCCTCCCTCGCTTCCTTGTTTGATTCTCTGTGATTTTTTTCTTTCTTTTTTTTACCTCTGCCTCACCGTCTCTTCTTTCATTTTATCTGCAGCCTCTCATTATTAGTGAGGTTGCAGTTGTTACGAATAATGTAACCTGTTTGCACTATTTCACAATTTCACACAACTCCCAACAGTTTGTTAAATTCTCAGGACATACAGCTCATAGAGTATGGAATCTAGAAGTTTATGTCCTCAGTAGAAAGAAAACACAAAGGTGCCTGTTCTTTGTGCACATACATGGCTGTTCTTTAACCTGCTTGTGTTTATCTATATCTACTTTAATTTTTATCAGTTAATCATGTGTCTTTAATTTTTTAATTTTAAATTTTTTAAATATTAAAAAAAATTGTCTTCACTTATAATGGTCCATATTTTGATGGCTTATAACATGGAAATGGTTACAGATATCAATATAGTTGCTATGGAGCACTGATATGAAGTCATATATGGACTTTGATTTAATTAGTTGAGTTCTCCTCCAGTGCTAGTACCACCCACTTCTATTGGGAGATTGATCTCCTGCATCAAGACCACAGACTCTAACATAACAGCAAAACCTGACAACCTCTCAAAAATTTAACTTTTTATTCATTCTTGATAGAAAATGCTGGTAAAATACAGGGACATTGGTCCGGTTTTTTCAATTTTATGAGCAATTCCTCTGAAAAATAGATCAAATCATATTAAGCTTAAGAGTAACACTCATTGCTAGGCCTTACATATTAATAGGAGGCTCAAAGTTGAAGGTTCAGTGATGTTTTGAAGGAGTTTATTCTGGTTGTATCCATAGTGCATGTGACAGTAAAGGCAGCTGCAGTATATACTTAAAAATAAAAAAGGATGTGATTTGGAATTTACCCTTATGGCCAAAATAAAAGCATTGAAGAAGCAGCAAACCTACAGGAAGGCCTTCAGTACTTCAGATCCAATATTCTGCATAGAAGTAACCACACAGCCATATTAGCCCACTTGAGCTGTGGAAAATCAGCCTGTAACACACGCTCACCCATGGAGCTGTGCAGCAGGTCAGGAGTTACTCTGACAACACTGGCTCCTGGAATATAGGTCAGGACTTCAAAATCGCAGGTTGGATTTTCAGAAAAAGAGCAACCAACCAAAAACAGGAGCCCACACGAGACCCAGAATAGACCAGGATCTCAGAAATATAAACCCTCAGGCAAAACAACTTTTATTGAAAACAACTTCAAGGACGTTTTATCTCAGCCTTCGTACCTGACGAGGTTACAGTGGGCTGGGTGTTAAACTGCAGCTCTGGCTCTTTGCTGCTGTTTAGCCTCAGCTTTATGGTTCGGTCTATATTAGATGAGTGTTTCATGAAACCTTTACAAACTTATACTCCTCATTCAACTATTCTTCTCCTTGAACTGATAAGTAAGTAAGTAGTAAGTAAGTAAGTAAATTTTATTTATAGAGCACTTTTCACAGACAGAGTCACAAAGTGCTTTACCAATTCAAATCAGAATCAAATCAATTCAAATCAAAATCAAATCAAGTTTACAGAGACCCAACAGAGTCCTTCAGGAGCAAACACTTGTGATTGGTGACAGTGGCGAGGAAAAACTTCCCTTTAACGGGCAGAAACCTCGAGCAGACCCAGACTCCTGAAGGATGGCTGTCTGCCTTGACCAGTTGGGGTTAAAGAGAGAGAGTAAAGGAGGAGAAAAGAGAGAGCGATAGAGATATAGAGAGACTGGGGGAGAGGGGGGGGGGGCGGGGGGGGGCACATGGAGTACTTTATGATGGATACATAGAGTGTAGTCAGTTTGTGGTGGCCCTGGGTCAGGTGGGAGACTAAAAAGCCTTTTTGAACAGGAGGGTTTTGAGGTGTTTCTTAAAGCTCTCTACAGAGTCCATGGGCCGTAGGTGTAGAGGCAGGTCATTCCATAGACGTGGTGCCACAGCTTTAAAAGGCCTGTCACCGCGTGTGCTAGAACAGGTGCGTGGAACCATCAGCAGGTGCTGTCCTGAAGACCTCAAGCTACGAGTTGAGCTGTAGGGCTGGATCAGGGAAGCAATGTATGCAGGGGCCTGGC
Organism: Sphaeramia orbicularis; assembly: GCF_902148855.1. Classification (NCBI taxonomy): domain Eukaryota; kingdom Metazoa; phylum Chordata; class Actinopteri; order Kurtiformes; family Apogonidae; genus Sphaeramia; species Sphaeramia orbicularis. Next base: position 44,099,256 of record NC_043977.1, read on the forward strand.
CATGTAGAGCCTGGAAAGTTAGCACAAGAATTTTGAAATGAAAACAATATAGAACAGGGAGCCAGTGGAGAGATTTAAGAATGGGAGTGATGTGGGTTCTCCTGTTTGTGCGGGTCAGGAGCCTGGCAGCAGAGTTCTGGACAAACTGTAGACGGGCCAGTTCCTTCTTGTTTAAGCATGTTAACAGGCTGTTACAGTAGTCTAAGCGAGAAGACACAAATGTGTGAACGATCATCTCAAGCTCATTGATGGACACCATAGATCTGAGTTTGGAGATGTTGCGTAGTTGGAAGAAACAGTTTTTAACTAGGTGTTTGGAGTAGAATTCTAAAGACATGTCCTGGTCAAAGATGACGCCCCGATTCCTCAGTTTGGTCTTTACCGAGGAACTCAGGTCTCCAAGGTGATGTTTGATCCCTGGGATTGCACTGTCCGGGGCAATGATGAGGGTCTCTGTTTTGCTGGAGTTCAGCTGGAGGCTGTTATCATTTAGCCACTGCTTCAGCTCTGACAAGCAGTTGATTAAGGAACTTAGTTTGTGGGGCTCAGAGGAGTTAAAGGAGCAGTATATCTGGATGTCATCCGCAAATAGATGATAGGAGACATCACTATACTGTCGGATAATGTGGCCAAGTGGGAGGACATAGAGTAAGAATAGCACTGGTCCCAGGACAGAGCCTTGGGGCACACCACACAGTAGATCCGCTGAGTCAGATGTAGGTTTTGTCAGTCAGTCCTCATTTTCTTTAAAGTCTCAGAGCAGTTTCACATAATTTGGTGCAAACTTTCAGTTGGACTCAAGGATGAAATGATTAGATGTGCCCCCACCCCACTGCATCTTCACAGACTGGAACTACATCTGCAAATGGACGTCCATCTATAGCAGGGGTCTCAAACATGTGGCCTGGGGGCCAAATGCAGCCCGCCAAAGGTTCCAATCTGGCCCGTGGGATGAATTTGATGATCTACAGTCAAATAATAACAGCAGAATAACCTACAAAAAAATAATGACTCCATATTTTCTTCTTGGTTTGATGTGAAAAAAATATTACATTATGTCTATAAATAATGACAACTTCAAATTTTTGTCTTTGTTTTAGTGCAAAAAATAACATTAAATTGTAAAAACATTTAAATTTACAAACTATCCTGTAACAATAAAATGTCAATAACCTGATCAAATATGAACCACCTGAAATGTCTAAAGAAAAGTGTTTAGTGTCTTTGTAGATCCGATCCATAATGCACATGTATAAATGAGAAATTGAGGCATAATATTGTTAAAATTGCACTTATTTTTCTTAATAAATTTCCATTTTTTTCAGGTTATTCACATCTTTTTTGTTTGGATAGTTTATAAAAGTATTTTAATAATTTAATAGGGTTTTTTGCAATAAAACAAAGACAGAATTTTGGAGTGGGAATTATTTATAGGTTATTCTGCTATTATTTTGCCGATCTGGCCCAGTTGAGATCACTGACGTGCAGTGGGGTTCATGGCTGTGGAGGCACTGACTCTTTCAGAGCCAGATCTACAAATATATGGTGGCCTGAGAAACTGGAATAGAGAGAGTGAGCAAAAGGAATGGCCTGGGTATATGGGCTCTGCATCAAGTCAGCATAGGTAGACTGGCAGGAACTCAACAGGAAACCTTCAAAAAGAGCCATTTCAAACTAAAAATAAAAAAAAGTTTATGGTCTTACCTTTATTTGTACATGAAATCCATGCGCCGATCCTGGTGAATTAAAGTGTATAAAAAAGAACAAAGAAGATTATAAGCGCATGAATCTGTGGACTCACAGGCGCCATCTATCATGAGGCAGGGGTACTGTTTGCCTCCCCTAGTGACTTTTTCACTGCGGTTTTATGATTAATCTGTGAGCCTAAACACATTACGGAAATACATTCCATACGTTATGTAGATTATGGAAGGATAGAGCATATAATCAGTGTTTGAAAGCATTTTAACTGCAATATACAGAGGGACAGCGACACAATATTTTCATCAGGTACCAGCAGAGTTCATGAGGGGAGGAGACAGTTCTCCTGGAGGCACAGCACGGCGCTGCCTCACAACGCATCTCCTCCCTGTATTTGAATGGAGCATGTGGAAATTCTGCAATTCTAATTGACAAAAAAAAAAAAATAATAATAATAATAATAACAATAATAACTATATTAGATTCGAACGGAAAATGAGTTTATAGGACATACCAGCTGACAACTATCAACATTTATTATATTTTATTGTCAAGTTTTTTTTCTTTTCAAGATTGACAAGGGAGGCTCTGCCTCCCCTGCCTCCTCTGACTGCACGTCGCTGGTTGAGATCAAATCAGGCTGAATGTGGCCCCTGAAAGAAAATGAGTTTGAGACCCCTGATCTATAGCCTGTCCGTCCATGGGAGTGGATCTCTCCTTCACTGTGGTTCTTCCCAAGGTTTCTCTTTTCCCACTGGGTTTTTTTTGTAATTTTTTTCTAGCTGAGAAGGAGGGTCTAAGAACATTAATCCATTCCCTTCTACTGTCTAACTGTTGTTTGTTTTCATATCCATATTTTATGTTATATACCTGTTGTGAAGCACATTGAGTCTGCCTTGTGCATGAAATGTGCTCTACAAATAAAGTTGAATTGAATAGATTTTAGTGGCCAAAGGTCAAAGTCACTGTGACCTCACCAAACACATAACCTCCACTACTTGAGTAACCTGCGTTAACAGATGACGACTGTTGCTGCTTTAAAGTTACCACGAGCTTTTTCACAGCAGACATTTTGTCGAATTAAAGCTGTAAAGCACAGGTGTTAGTGATAACTTTAACATGACTCTGTTCCGTTCAGTCGCCCCCAGGGGATCATTCCATTGAACCAGCATGCACAAAACCTGACGCTGATGCATCAAAATGGAATGGAACCATTTGTAATGATGCCAATTACTGTGCCTGTTTGTGTTTTCTGCTTGAAGAACTCATAAAATCAATGTGACCTACATTTATTTGAGATATATTAACGTAAGTGAGAGCACATTTCTCATTGATCATTGCAGTCTGAGTTTAATGGAACTTGGATGTATAATATGTGAATGAGAGAAACCGGGAAACTTATCAGACCCACAAAAACACACACTGACCATGAATGAAATCATATTTGCAGCAGCTTCCAGCAATCTCATGCATTTCTATTTATCACATTTTCTCCAATGTGTTTTTTGTTGCTACTCTTCCTGCTCTTAGCTGATAGCTAGGACTGTCAAAATTAACACGTTAGGGTTAGCACAGTGGTTCCCAACTTTTTTTGGCTCGTGACCCCATTTTAAAATCACATTTCTGGTGACCCCAGACATTCAAAACGGAGAATTTCTTTTTTTTTTTTTTTTTTAACTAAAATTAATTTGTTTTTGATCATGTAATAGTTTGCTATACTATGTTGCAAATAAACTTTACTTTTAGACAACATTAGTCTATATAATGTATATTATTAGAGTAAATTATTGCACAAAGTGAGATTTTTTTTTTCCTTGGTCAGGATATGTACAGTCAGTCCAGTTTGGATTTACAAAGCTGACAATTAATACTGAACAAACAATAACTCAAACTATGAATTATGAAAGAGCTGCAGCATCTGAAACCGACCACAATGAACATTTGAAAGATAAACAGTACCACAGTGCTTCAGTTTCAGCTTCGGAGTTTGTCATGTCTTGTATGGATTGGGATTGTCTCTGTCAACTCACCATATATTTTTTTATTAGTAGTTGTTTTTTTTGGGTTTTTTTTTTATCAATTACTAGAAATTTCAGGTGACCCCATTGCAGGTGACCCCACGTGGGGTCCTGACCCCAAGGTTGGAAAAGCTCTAGGTTAGCAGAGCCAACCGATACAGATGGAAGATGCTAAACAGCATGTCGGCCCTCTGGATGTGAAATTTGAGCACAAAAAAACCCAAGATGGAACAGTTGTTTCAAGTTGTTTTGTTGAAATTGTTTAATAAAAATGTTAAATATATACTGTATATATTCCCTTCTTTCTTAAGTCTGCTCATGCAGAAGGAAATGTGATTAATATAGATTAAAAATGAATGATGTTTAATCAGGATTAATCGAAATTAATCCACAAAAACCCTGTGATTAATGTGATTAAAAATATTAGTCATTTGACAGCATTACTTATAACGTAATAAATTAATATGAAAACAATGAAAAATTTGAAATGTTTTGTCCATGAGTAATTCAGTTTACTGAATCAGAATACTTTATTAATCCCAGGGGAAATTTCTGTGTGTTACAGTTGGTCCGTGCAAGTAAAAAGTTGTATGAAAAAAATTATCCATGCTACAAAAAAGCTCTAATATATATTATAGCCCTAAATATATACATATTAAAAACACTCTATTAGAACACACAACAAAATAGATTAGAGCAAGATAACAAACAAGGATATATCCACATTTCAGAGGCTAGAATCAGAAAACTGACATGTTTTAATGCTAATTCATTAATCAAAATAATTAGCAGTTAATTTAACAGTTAACAACTAATCAGCATCTAATCCATTCCTTAAATAATAGTTGTAGCTGGACGTGGTTCATTTTTATGTGAACTTGCTTATGTTTCTAAAAGGAGCATATGGCATCTGTGGGAGTCAGCAGGACAGTGGTAATCATTTCAACACTACATCAGTTACAAAAACATGCTGATAATAGAAATCACACTCATTTTATAGAGGAAACCTACATTTCTCTTCTATATTTTCCTTCCATCATTTCATCCCCATTTCCTTCCTCTCCTGCCTCCACCCCTCTCCTCTCTTTTCTTTACCCCATCTGCTCCCTTCTCTCTGCTCCTTTGTCTTTTCTGCTCTTGTCCTTATTATTCCCCTCCATTCACCTCCACCACCCTCTCCTCCTGTTTTTTTCCTCCTCCTGAGGAGACAGAGGAGTAGCTCAGGGAGCAGCAGGGCCAGAATTTACATCTTGATATATCAGTTTCCTGCAGCAGCGGAGGCGGTGATGGATGGCGTGTTGCTGGCACCGTGGCGCTGCCATGAGTTACCGTGGTGATTACCGGCAGAGACGGCTACTCACTGGCCACTTCATCACTGTGACTTGTAGGTAGGAAGGCGAGGAAAGAGCAAGAAAAAGGAGGGAGAGGCAGAAAAACAGAAAGAGAAATAAGAAAAACACAATTGGAGGAGAGCGCAGGGGAAGGCTGTGGTGAACTGTTGTGGCAGCAACGAGGAACAGAATTGTTAGAGGAAATTAGATGGGATTGAAATGGTGGACAGGAAGAGGAAGAAGGAGAGAGAACACAACATTAATATGACTTTTACTGCATCACATATCTTGAGGTTCATGTTTCTAAAAGATGCAGCAGCAGGTACTTATTACTTGCCATTTAAATGAAATGTATAGAATGCACTTCAGTTCTTTTCATGTCACAGCCCTGTTTAAAGGCACTTAGAGTACATTTTACACCACAGCATCTAATCTGCAGCGAGGATGTTCAGGATAGATGATGATGGATTACATGTTATGGTATAGTATCTATTATATATATGTATGCATTAGGTCTAAAACAATCAATCAAAATATTATTGAAATCACAGTATGGCCAAAATCAGCATACAAACGATAAAAAACATAATATCTATTCTTGGAATATGTGTAATAAAAATAAATAAATAAAATAAAAATAAATTATACCATTTATTTGTTGGCAGTAAAAATGTGAAAATTGCCATTACCACTAAAACCTTGACTCAGTATCTATCACAATAACAACATTATGACTTTTTATGTGTATTTTTCGGCTCTAATTTAACAAATAATAAAACAGCTAAAATGAGCTTCGTTTAGATGAGAGAAAGCAGTCAGTTAGATCAGCAGCACACAAAGACAGCCATGAAGGTGAAGTAGCCATATGACTAACAATTATACACTGTTTTTATACATTTTTATGTTTAAATGTATGTACTTATTAATATTTAAACCAATTAAACCCTAAATAAACTGTCTTTCTTTCTTTAATCTAAACACGTAAGGCAAAACAGTCAGAGATCCTTCATGGACAAATGATGTAATCGAAACATTGTCTGACAAAAGGCTTTAAATAATCAGTCAGATTTGGTAAAAAGGTTCACTTGGATGGAAGAACATGCTGATTAGATTTTGGTGGCTAAAGGTCAAAGGTCACTGAACCTTCACAAACTATATTCTGACTAAAAGCACTGATAACAGAGAACTGTCTGAACAGACTCTGATGCAAAGATCACAGGCTCATATGGTTATTGATTTAAAGTGTTGTTTGTGTCTTCATGCTTAGACTACTGCAAAAGCCTGTTTACATGTCTAAACAAGAAGGAGCTGGCTCACTTGCAATTTGTCCAGAACTCTGCTGCTAGGCTTCTGACCCATGCAAACAGGAGAGCCCACATCACTCGTTTGCTGTTGCCTGCCTGTAGGACGAATCAAATACAGGGTAGTGTGCAACATAGGGCAATGGTGGCATGGAATACACTGCCACAATTTTTAATTTCAGAAATTCAAGCAGGTAGTTTTTCTAAAAGGTTGAGAAATTTCATATTTACCCAAGAATAACTGAGCTATTACACATCCTATAGTGACATCATCTAGACCACAGGTGTCAAACATGTGGCCCAGGGGCCAAATCCAGTCCGCCAAAGGGTCCAGTCCAGCCCTTGGGATGAATTTGTGAAATGCAGAAATTACACTAGTATATTAACAATCCTTTTAGTTCAGGTTCCACATTCAGAACAATTCAATCTCAAGTGGGCAGGACCAGTAAAATACTATCAAAATAACATATAAATAATGTCAACTCCAAATGTTTCTCTTTGTAAATTTAAGTATTTTCATGTATTTACACTAAAACAAAGTATAATTTTGCCAAAAAATGTGCATAACCTGAAAAGCCTTAAGAGAAGTTAATACAATTTTACCAATATTCTGCCTGTTATTAAATGTTTGGTTTGTTTGTAGATCCACTGTATCTATAAGTTATAATGTACATATGTAAATAATAAACTGAGGCATAACATTGTTAAAATTACACTTATTTTTTTCAGTTTGTTCATGTTATTCATATCTTTTGAAAGGATAATTTGTAGATGTAAACCTTTTCCTAATGTAATTTACCTTTTTTCACTCTAGAACATAGAGAAAAGTTTGGAGTTGACATTATTTATATATTATGTTATTATTTTACTGGTTCAGCCCACTTCAGATCAAATTCAGCTGAATGTGGCCCCTGAACTAAAATGAGTTTGACACCCCAATCTAGACAGTTTGTTTTTCTTTTGTTTGTTGTGGAGCTGTTTTTGTGTTTTTTGTTTCTGTTTTTTGGGTTTTTTTATTTATTCTTTTTTCTGTTGTTTTTGGTATTATTATTGTTATTGTAATTGTTTTGTATTGTGTGCTGTTGTTGATTTTTGGTTTTTGTGTTGTTGTGTTGAGTGTATGTACATCGTGTTTGTTCTAGCAAGTTGTGGGAAATTGTGGTGCTTTGTTAATGACCCCAGGAAGAGTAGCTGCTGTGGTGTGCAGCAGCTAATGGGGATCAAACTAACTAATAAGCTAATAAACTCCTACTCTTAAATCTCTCCATTGGCTCCCTGTCCTGTTTCACTTTCATTTTAAATTTCTTGTGCTTACTTTTCGAGCTTTACGTGGTCAGGCCCCCACATACATTACTGCCCTGATCCAGCCCTATAGCCCAGCTCACAGCCTGAGGTCCACAGGGCAGCACCTGCTGATGGTCCCCTGCACACAGTCCACGGACTCTGTTTAGACTTAAAAACACCTTAAGACACTATTGTTCACACAGGCATTTTAAATCCAACTGACTCAGGGCTGCTACAAACTGACTGCACCTTATGTATTTATCACATTTTAATTGCATTTTAAAACTGCATTTTATTCTGTATTTTTAATTGCTTTTAACTGTATCTTGCACTGTAAAGCACATTGTGACGCCCTGTCTGTGAAAAGTGCTCTATAAATAAAACTTACTTCCTTAAAGTCATAGAGATTTTTTTCCAGCAGATATTTTTATTGTAAAAGCAGAAAAACGCAGCTTTTATTAATAATGTTAACGTGACTCTGTTCCATTTAGTCGCTCCAGGAGGTCATTCCAGTGAACAAACATCCGCAAAATATGAAGCTGTTCCAATCAAAATGCAGCCTTTATAATTATACTAATTACACATTTCCTGTCTGAACAAGTCATTGGTAGACACGTTTCAGTGTGGCCCAGAGTTCCAGTATATTCCACTGACTGAGAATAGGACTAAATCTCACTAAGGACTGAACTCCTATGGGGGTCAAGTAGTGAACTTCACTCTTGGCTGGCAAAGTCTTGGCTTTTGTAAATCCACTATCCTCCTCCTTTGTGTAGAGGTGGAGGAAAGTCAGAAAAATGAACCTTAGATTGAAGAATTACATTTTCTTTGGGACAAACAAATTACGTTTGTAGCTAAATGTAATCTTGGGGGCATTATGTTTCTAATAAAACATAACTGGATTTGCAGATTTAGTTATAGGAATGTGATTTCTGGGAAACTAGGTTGATGTTGGTGCATGAACATAAAAAACCTCTCCATCCACTACATGAGTTTTTAATGTTCACACCTTTAACCAGGCTGCAGTACTTTAATACCTTGTGTAGAATCATGAATTATATGCATGTGCAGAAGGGTGTTCTCATGTGTTCGTGTACAGATGCATGAATGGAGGGTTCATTGTCTGCCAGCCGGCTGCACACAGTGCACATGTGCAGCTCTCTTTCTGCAGAGCAGCGTAAACACGACCACTGCAGACTAAAGTATGACTGTGCTCCAGCTGCTTCACCTAAAAACCCTTGTGTTGGAGGCAGCGTTTGCCTCCTCTCTGGCTCTCTCTGTTCTCTCTGTGTGTCTCATCCTGTGGTTGGTGATTTCATGTCTAGACCAGCCGCTGCCTGCCATCCAGCTGAGGGAAAATCTGACATCTCTTCCTCTCTCCTGCCCTCCATAAAACTTGAGGGAAAACAGATCGATGCCGAGCAGCTTTTTCGTTTTGCTGTAGGCTTATTAAAATGGAAAGTTACAGGTCTTCGTATGTGTCAGCGCTGCAGCAGTGACCTTAGGAGGAGTTACTGTGCACTGGTTCTGTTAGTAGGACGAGGCACATTTCAGTGTACGCTTTTAAATCAAGTCTTTTTTCTTTATTACTAATCACAGTCGTGTATTCTCTCCAAATATAGATGTTAATCAGGTTCGCTTATCGGTGAATGTGGTTTTATTTAACCATAGTGATGTTATTTTACATTCAGTAACTGCAAGAATATTCTGTCAAGACCGATGCTGTAACTGGATATTTTTAGCTAATACATAATTAAATTTCATATATTCTCTGTAATCAAACATCTAACCATACTGGATAGAGGTGAGTGGGTGGGTGAGTAACCGTACCATTTTACTTTTATTCTGACTTGAAGAAATTATCATTTCTTGCAAATTTTATGAGGGGAACAAACCACTTTGCCACAGAAGGGAAAATTGGAAAAAGAAAAAAGGTCTGGATTTGGCCAAAATGTGGTTGAAAATTCTCCACAAAGTCAAATCAGAACTTACGTCAGTAACTTTGGGTGGCTGGCAATTATGGACAGCCTTTATGTTTCTAAATTGTCCCCACATTCATGTTTTATTTGCTTATTAACCCTTTAACCCCTGAGACATTATTTCAATGAAACACACTGCTGTGAATTGTCGTCTGTTTTAGTGTTATAAAAGCTGCTGTGAGTATGTACTTGTGTTCCTTTTCTTCAGTGGTTTTGTTTTACTGTGTGTTTTAGGGTCAGAACAGGATGGAATAACAGAAACAGACAGAGAGAGGAATTTAAGTTTTGCAAGTTTTTACTAAATGAGTCACTCAGAATGTACATCAATAACAGATTTAGGATGTTGAACATGAACTGTGAACTGGAACACACTGAACAGCAAGTATTTGAGTTTTGTTCCAGTAGTTTTTGTTTTGGGGCTCTTTTTTTCTAAATCAGTCCAGCTGCTTTTTGGCACCTGGTTGAACTCCAAAAAGCACTTACACAGTCAAAACTCGGTAAAAACACAACAGCAAAAAAAAAAAAAAGGAAAATCACAACAAAACGGCAAACAATAGCAAAAAAAAACAAAAAACAATGAGGAAAAAAAAACAAAACAGAAAGCCCAAACTGTATTTTTATGGAGTTGGTCTCACTCACTGCTCTGTGGTTTAACCTCAATTACACGGGGGGGGGGGGGGGGGGGGGGTGCACTGAGCATGCTCAGATGTTTATGGAAAGCGCATCTATTCTATCAGCAAGTTTTTCCAATTTTAACTATTGCGCAAACAGCTGACTTTTTTATGGAGATTTAAAATAAATCATACATTCAGAATGCTCACCACAGACACATCAGGGGTTAAAGGGTTAACCTGTAGTTTGTCTAATTGGTTCAATGTTGACATATCTTTGGTGATAAAGTTGGTTTAATGGACTTTTTGGTCGTGAAAGTGTCCTAAAAATCATCTGTATGTATTGCCTTTGTGAAAGCAGACATACTTCAGAAGGAGTTATGTGTTAGCGATGTATGTTGTTTTTTTTCTCCTGGCTGGTGAATAATTTACGACCGTGTGGTTCAACCTTGAGATGCCCTCTGTGATCTGAACATTTGTGACATGCTGAGATTTTCTGCTGCCTCATAAAAGAACACCCCCCCCCATCTCACCTGCTTAGTACATTCATAGCTGCAAATACACGACAACTGAACACATATGATTTCCCTCTGTGGAAACATGACATTATGCAGGATTTCTGACACAGTTGATCTCTACGCAGACCTGTATTTTCCTGGTCTTGGAGATCTGAGGTTTAAATCTGTTCTCTGACATGTTAATACTTTATGGAAGCAGACAGAGGCAACAGTGTCAGATTCATGAATGTGGTCATGCAGAAGAATACCACAGTGTTCACAAACTGTCAGGACTTCTGTACATGTGTTTTGCCTTAGGAAAAATACCATTTCTGGTCAAGACGCCAAAGTGGCAGCAGCTCTATCTCAATATTTTATTACTTATATACAAGCTACAACTTCATCACACGGAGGAAAATAAAACAGTCACAGTGTTGTAGTTGTTCTGTAAACCAAACACTGGTTCCCAAATTGGATAAGATGTTTTGTTCATGGCCTTGAATGGTAGCTTCATGTAACTAACTATGAGTAAAGCGATGTGTAAACACAACTGATTTACCAAAACAATAGATTAAGGAAATAAGCAAAGTTCTAGAATGGGCCCTTTGGAGAACAGTAGAGGTGCTGGATGGAATATATAACATATTTCCTTCAATATCAGGAGTGATGTTGACATGTGGTATCTATAATCAGTGTTGAGAGTGATGCATTACAAAAGTAATACATTACAGTAACAGATTACTTTTTGGTGTAACGCAGTAGTGTAAGGCATTACTGATCAATTGTCAGTAATATTTTTCTCTGTACATATTCAATAGCTCTTGCATTACAACACACTTTTCACCCATAATTTAATTGCTCAAATTTTAAAAAAGCAAAAACAGCAAGACCCTGAGACCTTAAATAATCAAAAATGCATCTGTAACGTTCTATTTCCTGTTGGTGTTCAGCCAATGGGTGAAGACGGCAGAAGACAGTCCATTGTCCACATGGACGTATGCTCATTACTAACCCTAACCCTGCTTTACAGAAGCTAGTTAGCATGATCCATATGATCAGCAATGACTAGGTAAGCTAACATTTCTATAACTAATTAGAAGCACTCGGAGAGCGCAGACCTCCGCCAAGGCAGATCAGTGCCCCCACCCCACCCCAATTTCTGTCTGTCTGTCCGTGTGCAAGATAACTCAAAAAGTTATGGATGGATTTGGATGAAAATTTCAGGAAATGTTGATACTGGCACAAGGAACAAATGATCACATTTTGGTTGTGATCGGGGGTGGGGGGCAACTGATCTGCCTTGGCGGAGGTCTGCGCTCTCTTTTCTAGAAAAGCACTCATAGAGCACAGACCTCTGCCAAGGCAGATCAGTTGCCCCCCACCCCCCAACCCCCAATCACCACCAAAATTTAATCATTTGTTTCTTGTGCCAGTATCAACATTTCCTGAAATTTTCATCCAAATCCATCCATAACTTTGTGAGTTATCTTGCACACGGACAGACAGACAGGCAAAAAACCAACGCCTACAAAAACATAACCTCCTTGGAGGAGGTAATTAGAATTCTTTATCAACTGTGGATTTATCTACTGGTGTCCTCGTCACAGCGCCCCCTGTTTTAACATGTAAAATATTGAACTACTGCGCATGCACCATTCATGACGAGAGTCTGTATGTAACTCAAAAGTAATACAGGAATTATGAAATGGATTACAGTTCTGAGACAGTAATATTGTAAGGTAAGGAATTACTTTTAAATAACAGTAATAAGTAATCTGTAATATATTACAGTTTGGAAGTAACTTGCACAACACTGATTATAAGGCAAGGTGTTATCATGTAAACACATCCCCTGGATATATTAAGATATGCATGTAGGAACTGTGACAAGTAGTGAAATGTCAACCTTTGTCATAAGTGTGATTTGTAAAGCCAAAAGGGTTTTCTAATTGTCAAACGTGAAGGAAAAATCTGGCAAAAGACACCAAGGCAAATTTTTGATTTACAAATGAAGAAATAAGTTGCATTTATACTGAGGACAATAAAACCCAATGCATCTCCATCATAAGTAACATATAAATTAACAGCATTTGATTTGATTTGAATAACCTCCCAAAAATTTCTATTGGTGTACAGAATTTCAAAAGGTTGTTATTCTGAATTTCTATTTCATTAGTGTACAATCATGAAAGGAAAGGTACCATTATGTTTCTACAATGGCTCAGAATAGATGCCTTCTTTTTATTTCTTTTCCTCCATTTTTTTCTTAGACAGTAGGTGGCCTCCAGCATTTTGGTGCATTTTGATCCTCTTCCATGTCTGAGTGGATAAAGTGAATGTCTGTTTGAATAAAAAAGTCCAGTACAGACAAAACAAACACGGGCTGCAATGAAGGACTTGTTCCAGCGCAGACTAGGAGGTTATTCAGCTGGTTGCAAACTATAACTTCATTGCTGGATGTCACTTAAGATCACACACCATATTTTCAACCCTTTATAGGACACTCATAGAAATAAATATTCAAAATTTTAAATTTCAACCTTAGTGTGTTATTGGAGGACATAACAAGATTTTATTACTCTTGTGAAATTTTTCAAAATTTGTTTATTGTCATGTAGAAAATCAAGGTTAATGAAGTTACCATATTTGGTTCCTTACCCATTAGTGGTAAAAAAAAAAAGTACAAAAAGTATTAAAAAAAAAATACAAGAAAAACACATGTAAGGTGAAAGGAACATGTATTTTAGAACATTAGAACATCACTTTTAGAACATTAGACCAACAAAAGTGCTAATCCATCCACATTATCCCTTTGAACATCATTCCATACATTAGTACCATTACTTCATGGTACCTAATAAAGCAGGTACACTCACTGTTCATGCAGAGGTGGACCTTACAGACCCTGTAGACCACATTGGACCTGAGATTGTTGAGTCACTGTCCTCACTGGAACTGCTGCTGTCACTGTCTTGTAATGTGTGCATAAATTACCAAAAATAGTCACTCACCCGATAAAGGGTTTAAAGACATCTTCATCACAACACAGACATGATCCACCAAATCCAGCCCATCTCTGAGAAATCAAAGCATTATTATAGTGCATGTTTGTTAAGATTACTCACCACAGAATCAATCAGAACCCATGCGATCACCTACCCTTTGTCTAATACAGATCAGATCAGGTTAAAATCCAACAATAACATGAAGATATTAACACTTGAGTAAAACAAACAAGAAAATCTTTGACAAACTGATGAACCAGTTACTGATTCACCGGGAATTAAATCCATACACATTTTCAGCGTTGACACAGACATGTGTAACATTGTACCTCATGAATATTGTTATTCATACAGTAAGCTGATCTGGAAGGTTTTCTTTTTTTTTTTTTTTTTTTTTTTTTTTACAAACTGATGCTTTTCCACCTCCGATGTCTTTGATCAAGTCACAATAAACCGCTGTGCACTTGCATCCCAATTGACAAATTGGCTCAGTGAAGGTGTGAATAGACACAGAATGCGACAATGGTGTTATGCGTGAATAGCTGACAAAGACTCTATCTGCATGTAGGAGGCTTTCTATGCACAAAAGGAAGCCTTATCATCTCTCAATTCGATGCTTCCTGTGATCTCTCTCTCTCTCTCTCTTTTCCCTACCTTTCTCTCCCTCTCTCGTCTTCTCTCTCCTCCCCCAGAGGCATCTGGCTGCTTATAATTGCTGGTGTGAATCAGATGAGAAGTAGTCGCTGCCTACTCTTTGAATAAACGCCTCTATGCAACAGTGATTCCATTAACCCATAAAGACCCTAACCTTCACTGGCAACCAAAACCATCTACTGATCTAAAATGTTTCATATCTGCTGAGCCACTAATCCTATCAATACATGTAAATAATTGGTGTAAACTGCAGTTTGTCATCTTTTCATGGTCATCACATATGACCCATTTGGACGTTCAGAGGCTCCGTAGTTACCGTGGAAACACTGTCATCTATACAACATTGATTCACCAGTAAAACCCATGGAGTTGGATCGATGACAGTGGATGGAGACACTGGGTTTACGTTCAGTTATTCATAAATTTTGCTAAAAAACACACTTTTGTCAGTTTTGTCTGTTTTTATATAATAACCTTTAAATCAACTCTGAGTTTTCATGAGCATCGTAACTAAATATAGGAAATTAAGCACAGGAAAATACATGATTTACAGTGAAAAATGCAAAAAAACAGAGGATAATATTATAGTAAATGGTGATAAATTACTTAGGAAAGATTTCAGATTTCCATGAAAGTGGCACTGGGTCTTTATGATTAAATAAAAATCACCACATTTCCGCAGGCCTGGCTGTGTAGGTGCATTATTTCCTGGGAAGACATTTTCAGTTAAAACTCCTCCCAGTGTAACTTTGTGCTAACGTGTCTATATGTGCATATGGAATAAATAAATATGTATGAGTGTTTATAAATTCATGTACAAGTGTATTTTTTTTCTGGGATGTGATGTAGCAGCAGGTTTAGAAAAGAAGCTCTCAGAATAGCATCAGTTGTTTGTGTGACTACACAACACCTTGTACCGACCCAGCTGAATAAACGTTATTGTTTTTCGGTGTTTTCAGATGGCAGGATTATTCTCACTGCTGAGACTGAAAAGTGTGTTGGCGGTGATAAGAAATAAAACTCTCCCTGCTGTGATTTTTCTTTCTCTCAGGCTATTCTTCAGCTATAAAAGCATCCCTGTGATGAAGCAGTAATCTGTTTTTTCTTCCTCTATATTCCACTTTATTGACGCTGCTTTTGTTACAGTTGCTGCAGCTTCCAAGTCAGCCAAGGAAATCACAGCTTTGAAGGAGTTGTCTTTTTAGGCTCCCTTCATAAAAAATTGGTGCCAAATTCTGGTTATTGGGAATATATAAAGTGTACTATGTATTTAAAAATTCTAGATGTTCTAAATCATAAAATGAACTGACAGTTTTAAATATTATCAGACAGTAACACATTTTTTTTGTTTTTGTCTTTTTTTTTTTTTTTTTTTCAACATTTCTCCTTTAGGGGAGGAAAAATTCTGTCTTCATTGTGTCACGTGGGATTTTATTTAAGAAAAAAAAAAAGTATGGCAGTCAACGGTTAAATACAAATGAGTTCTGTTTATTTTGTTTGAATTATTACCCCACCCCTGACAGGGAGACAAGGGGTGTTGTTTTGGTTTGGTTTGGTTTGGTTTGTTTGTTTGTTTGTTTGTTGGCTTGTTTACACTCTAGCAGCAACATTATTGGCTGAATTCATACCAAATTGGGTTTATAGATTGCCAGAGACCCAAAATAGATGTTATTATATTTTGCGCAAAGTAGGTAAAAGTTAAAATTTTTTATGAATTTTTCAAATCTTTTTTTCCCCCATTTACTAATAATGGGCGGAATTTGGCATGTCTGTAGAAATAAAACTATATGTTGAATTCATACCAAATTTGGTTTATAGATTGCCAGTGACCCAGAATAGATGTAGTTACATTTTGGATCAAAGTTTGATTTTCTTATGAATTTTTTAAATCTTTTTTTTTTTTTCAATTTACTCATAATGGGCAAAATTTGACAAGTATTTAGAAGCAAAACTATGTTGAATTCATACCAAATTTGGTTTATAGATTGCCAGTGACCCAGAATAGATGTGGTTACATTTTGGAAAAAGTAGGTCAAAGTTAAAATTTTTAAATGAATTTTTCTTCCCCCATTTATTTATAACAGGCAAAATTTCAAATGTCTATAAAAACATCAATTTTGTTTCAATTTACTTCAAACTTGGCACATATATAGAGGCGATTGATATGCTGACATCAGCACACACATAACATGATGACATCGGCTGGATCAATACTAAAATAAGCTACAATATGTGCAAGGGGTGGCGTTTGTTGTGCCTGGCACCGCTTGTTTCTACTATTATCATATATTTTAGTGTGAAAAGGCTCATTTGGGTCCATATTTTGTCTCCTGCAATACAGGAAAACCATCACCAAAAGGGACATCACCTTGGCTAAATCTTCAAGAATGACAGAATAATTATTAAAAGAGGGGAAAATACTGCATGCCTGATTGTATTGAGACCTGCAGAGACATCTTCAGTGGCAGGTTTTCGACAGATAAAGTTTTGACATCATTGTAATTATGTATTTTCATAGTGGGACACTTTAATGGTTTGACAAACTGACATGCAAAAATTTCTTTTAAATTGAGAAACATATGTAACTTAAAATGGATTTAAAAAAAAAAAAAAAGATAAATAGTGACTCGCTACTGACTTATGTACTTATTTTTTTTCTGAAACAAGATCCCATTGCACACATTGCAACTTAACAGAAAACAAAAAGATACATTTTCCAATTTCTTGACTTCTTTGTTTTGTCTTTCTAACCTTTGCTGTCATGCCTCAGTTTTGCTCTTGATTCAGTTTACCTGTTCTTTCTGCATCCAGTAGCCGTTTACATTGACTGACAGTCATGTCCAGTTAACCCATAAAGACCCAGTGCTACTTTTGTGGCAGTTCCCAAATAAATTTTTCTCCATCTGTAACCTTTCTTAAGTGATTTATCACCATTTATTGTAATATTTTCCTCTGTTTTGCATTTTTTTCCAGTGAAAATCATGTATTTTCCTATATTTAATTCACTGATCATGTAGATGTTCATAAACACTCTGATTAAAGTTGAGGTTTATTATATCAAAAACAGAGAAAACTGATGAAAAACTGACTTAATCAGTACAGATGTTAATAACTGAATGTAAAAACAAGACTCCATCCACTGTCATTGATCCAAATCCATGGGTTTTACTGGTGAGTCAATGTTGTAGAAGATGATGATGTTTCCATGTTCACTATGGAGCCTCTGAATGTCCAAATGGGTCATATGTCATGACCTTAAAAAGATGACAAATTGTTTTTTACAACAATTACTTCAACATATTAATAGGTTTAGTGGCTTGGAAGTTATTAAACATTGTAGATCAGTAGATGATTTGGTTTGTTTGGGTCTTTATGGGTTAATTTGAGTCATGTACCGTAATATCACACATTTAAATTTGAACTTTACAACAGTATTGGCAGCCACAGTTTATGGCAGTCTGGGTGCAAATACTATCAAACACAGAAATTAGCATAAAAAAAACCTCAGCTAGCTTATAAATATGATTAAAATGTACAAGTTTTGTAGCTGTAATCCCCTCACGATAAGGGTTTGTGTGTGTGTGTGTGTGTGTGTGTGTGTGTGTGTGTGTGTGTGTGTGTGTGTGTGTCACTGTTTCAGGCAAATAACAACCCATTTCAAACACATTCAGCCAAAGTAAAGGCAACACCTTTAAATCCACAATCTGTAGTAGAGCAACTCTGCAACAAACTAGGAGATGTAAATGTATTATTTATTATATTTATTTATTTATTTATTTATTTATTTTTTGATTTTGCACTTCTTCTGCTCTTGTGTTTTTTTCTTGTGTGCTTTTTGTGCTTCGCTGCTGTAACCTGGAATTTCCCCTTGTGGGACAAACTAAGGCTTATCTTATCTTATCTTATCTTATCTTATCTTAAAGCTTTGACATTTGGTTATATATTGTCTTTCATTGTACCTGTGCTTTGTTCTCCACCAAGTCCTCAGGGAAATATGTCACTCTTCAGCTCCCTTATTGTCATTTAAATGGAAATGGGAAAGTAAAACCCCAGATCTCTCTGCATAAACCCCATTCTTACTCTGTGTGAAATGTACAACTATAAACAGCCAAGCAACTTTGCACTGTAAACCTTTGTGTAGTGTATAACATCATTACACATTTTATATATTACAGTTTCCCTGTATACAGCTCTATTAATGTGTTCAGCTGTCAAACAGTGTTGTTTAATTTAACCAAAGAGTTCAGGATGAATGAGTGGAAGCCACACCATACGGCAGCGCTGATAACTAAAACATATAAAACTCTGGGGTGTGGATATCATGTTCTTTACAGATAGTTTATGTTTAGTCTATTACATAAGAAACCCCACCAGACCAGTTTCTAATACAGCTTTTATTTTTACTGTATCCCCCACTCCTGACATGGCAGACCCTGACATGTCTGTTAGCATTTAGTCATATAATTAGATCAGGTTGAAGAAATAACTGCATATCTATGAATATTTATGATTTATGACACATGTCTAGGTCTTTTTTCACCATTCAACAACTCTTTTCATTGACTTTATTTATCCTCTAATTACTTTGTTTAACCCATCAACGCCTGAATTTATATGCAAGTATATTAAAAAATATTCATTATTTGTGTTTTTGCTTTCACATAGATGCTAAATTAAGTGGAGATTGTTAATTTGACAATAGCACTTAAAATAGATAGAATGTTGGGTATATTACATATTTACCGCAACAGGCAATAAAGGTAAAAAAAAAAAAAAAAACAGGCATGGAAATGGTTTTATTGATGCCATATTATTTTTAGTGTCCTGACTGCAACACCAACTATTTTAACTATTATTATCCAAACAAACAGAGCTCAAGCTTTTCATTTGGAATGTAGGTGTCAGACTCATTTTAGTTCAGGTTCCACAAACAGATCAATATTATCTCAAGGAGGCTGGACCAGTAAAATAATAACACAGTAACCTATAAATAATGACAACTCCAAATGTTTCTCTTTGTTGTAGTGCATGGAAAGTAAAATTACATAATAAAAATCTTTACACTTATAACTATCCTTTCATAAAAAATGGGAATAAGCTGAAATCCATGAACAATCTAAGTTTAATTTTAACAATATTATGCCTCAGTTTCTTACAGTGGTTCGCAACCTTTTTTGGCTTGTGACCCCATTTTAACATCACAAATTTCTGGTAACCCTTGACATTCAAAATGGACACTTTTTTTTTTTTTTTTTACTAAAATTAATATGTAATTGATCATGTAATAGTTTGCTCTACTATGTTGCAAATAAACATTAATTTTAGATGACATTTAGTCTATATAATGTATATTATTATGGACAGAGGCAGTGAAGCCAGGTGTAGATTATTGAACAAAGTGAGAATTTGATTTTCCTTGGTCAGGATATGTACAGTCAGTCCAGCTTGTATTTACAAGGCTGACAATTAATACTGAACAAACAATAACTCAAACTATGAATTATGAAAGAGCTGCAGCATCTGAAACCGACCACAATGAACAGAACCACAGTGCGTCAGTTTCAGCTTCACAGGTTGTCATGTCTTTTATGTATTGTGATTGTCTCTCTCAACTCACCATATATTTTTTATTAGTAAGTGTTATTTTTATTTTTATCAATTACTAGAAATTTCAGGCGACCCCATTTGAGTTCCAGGCGATCCCACGTGGGGTTCCGACCCCAAGGTTGAAAAACACTGGTTTATAATTTTCACATGCACATCATAACTTACAGAGCACAGTGGATCTACAAATACAGGGTTTTTCAAAAAGAATGAACTGATTTCATTATGCAATATTTTAATAAGGAAAAGCAATAGAAAACTCCAGCCAAGTCACAAGTATTCTACTCACAATCAACTGTTATTTCCTGTCTTACAAGTGTTCAGTTTGGCCACCACCTGCAGCACGGGCAACATCAATACGATAAGAGAATTCCTCCCAGACACGTATCAGCATATCACGATCCACTGAGTTGATCGCTGTTGTTATTCGATGTTTAAGGTCATCGAGGTCAGCCATTCAGAACTTACAAAACTCCTCTTTCAAATGGTCACTGACTCTTTCCATGACAAGGCTTGAGAACTGAAGCAATGCGTCATGAAAGCATTTCATTCTTTCTTAATAACCCTGTACACAACACATTTAGAAATAGGCATCTGGAACTGAAAAATATATACACTATCTCAGTTTCCGTGATAGTAACGGTATGTCATGAATTTGCTACTGTTGGCGTTAAGAGGTTAACATGGCTAAAACACAACCCTAGCTTCATCAGTTTCAACAAAGCTCAACTGCAACCCTAATCCAAACCTTAACCCTAAAATGGGTCACCAGGGACTTGGTGAATATTACAAGGTTATGTTTAACTGTTGATTTAAGACATAGCGATGTGTCTGCGTTGCTCTTTTATGTCCGTCAAAGAAAAAGAAGTGATGTTTTGCACACGAGCATGGTGA
Organism: Sphaeramia orbicularis; assembly: GCF_902148855.1. Lineage (NCBI taxonomy): Eukaryota > Metazoa > Chordata > Actinopteri > Kurtiformes > Apogonidae > Sphaeramia > Sphaeramia orbicularis. Next base: position 44,120,132 of record NC_043977.1, read on the forward strand.
ACGGAATGACTTAGTTCAGGATGGTAGCAGGTGAAGGTGTGAGCTGACAGATTTATTATTTTCAGAGTTCAGAGCTGGCTGTTGAAATGGTACAGAGTTCAGTTAGTGCTTTGCAGCTACAGCCACATGGTGATTTTACAGAGACGGAGTTGTTCCACAGCGGTGTACTCCACCCAGTCACAGTCTGACGCACTAGAAGAAAACCAGTGACAACACATTTCATCTGCTTATCGACCCATTTAAACAGAATAGATTAATGATGCAGACAAATAGAAATGACTTAGCCTGGAACATAGAATCTGTTCTTAAACTCTTCAGCTTTTTAAGAGTGAAGTTTAATAAAAAAAAAAAAGAGATCATGCAGTTTATTCGTGTGTGTTTTTGCATGTGTGTCAAGACTTTCGACTACTTGTCTGTCTATAGCTTTTCTGACCTTTGTATTGGCTCTGTAATTGGGGTTAACATCCATTTAATTTAAACCTCTCTATAACTTCTCTTTCGCTCTCTCTCACACACACATATGAGTACACACAACTGGCAGTGTGGACTATAAAGCCAAAACATCTGTTTCTCTCATCAGATTTCTGGAAGCTGCTCCATCCAAACAGCTACGGAGTGGGGAATTGTGTGCAAATGTGAGTATGTGTGTTTTATTTATTTAATTTCCACCTGCTTTGGTTTCAGTGCATAAATTACAATGTGTTTTTAATAAATTGTATTCACATCATTTTTTAAGTATCTAAAGCCTGCAGAGTGACTCTAAGTCAATGCAAAATCTTTAAAAAGACTCTCTCTCTGTCTTTGTCTGTTGATTTGTAATTGCTTATACTTGTGTGTGTTTTACAGTAGATGCTGTGAAAAGATAGTTTTCACCCAAAAGCATTCAATCCCCTTAAACTATTTGGAGCTGCAATGCTGAATTAAATAATTTACAAGTTAATGAGACTATCATAAGGAAAGAAGAATAAAACGAGACAGAATGCAGCTGAAAGCATATGCACATTTATTATATTCAGAATATTATCTGCTGGGTATGCCTCCAATTTGTGTACAAAGAATGCAAATTTATCATAGAAGACACAAGCTTTTACTGAATGTAGGAAAAAAAAGTTACATAAACATTCAAGGGCAAAGGATTTCCGATGACAATGTGTTACTTACAGCATACATCAGCTGTTGCAATGATAATCTAATGTAAGGTAGATGTATTGTTACCAAGTAGTGTTGGATGGAATACACTGCATAACATAACATAACATAACATAACATAACATAACATAACATAACATAACATAACATAACATAACATAACATAACATAACATAACAATTTTTCTCAGCAGTAGAATTAATAATGTTGGAAATGTGTACTCCCAGTGAGGTTGGTGGATGTGCAAGTGTCTTATTTGCATGGTAGTTATTCTGTATCTGCAAGAATTAAAGTAAAGGTGTAGAGTCCAGTGATGTTGTTCAGTTTAAAGGCTGATGCACTGATGAAAAACAAGAGGCAGAGCTGAAGATGTTTTGGAAACAAAGTGAGAGAGGCCAGGAGGTAAAGAGGAAAAGTATCAGTGAATGTGAAGGAGGATGTGCAGGGAGTTGGTGTGAGAGAATAAAGTTCAGAGTCAGATGAAAGCAGATGATTTGATGAAGCGACCCCTAAATAGAAAGTAGTAGTAGTAGTTGTAGTAGTAGTAGTAGTAGTAGTAGTAGTAGTGATAGTAGTAGTGGTGGTAGTAGTAGTAGTAGCATTAGTAGCAGTAGTGGTGGTAGTGGTAGCAGCAGTAGTAGTAGTAGTAGTAGTAGTAGTAGTAGTAGTAGTAGTAGTAGTAGTAGTAGAAGTAGCGGTAGTGGTAGTGATTGTAGTAGTGGTGGTAGTAGTAGTAATAGTAGTAGTTGTAGTGGTGGTGGTAGTAGTAATAGTGGTGGTAGTAGTGGTAGTAGCAGTAATAGTAGTAGTTGTAGTAGTAGTAGTAGTAGTAGTAGTAGTAGTAGTAATAATTATGTTTTGTTTGCTCCTGATATGAGTGTTAGTGCTCTTATTTTTATCTCCAGTTTAGTTTCCCCCAACTCCGAGGAAACACCTGTCTAACCTAAAAAAAAAGGGATTTTAAGGGCTTATTTATCCTCTGTGTTAAAGGTGCGGGAGACTTTCATGACCAATTTTTATTCAGATCTGTAAAACCTCAGTCGTAGCCTAAGTATCACATTCTGTACGTTTTTCTGTGATTACTCACCTGAATCTCTTGCATTACGGTGAACAATTTCGAAGTGCCATACACCATAAACAGTCCATGTGTTTACAAACGAGCCGGGAGGTCACTCAGGCATCTTCGGAATTTTGTTGCAACGTGCTTTGTGGGAAGCGAAGGCTCGCGCAGCCACCTTACAGCGAGAGCTGGAACAGACACGATTGGAAACAGCAGGAACTCCCTTCCTTCTATGCATAGTCCTCCAGCCGTTTCCAGCCATTTCTGTGTTTCCGTGTGTTGTATAACACCATATGGTCGTGCTGCCACTGCTGCTGTCAGGTGGCTGCACAAACCTCCGTTTCCCACAGTGCACGCCGTGACAAAATTCCGAAGATGCCCGACTGACCTCCCGGGTCGGTTTGTAAACACACGGTTTCTTTATGGTGGATGGCACTTCGAAATTGTTCACCTTCATGCAGGTGAGTAATCACAGAAAGACTTACAGATTTGTGATACTTAGGCTATGACTGAGGTTTTACAGATTTGATGAAAAATTGGTCACGAAAGTCTTCAGCACCTTTAAATTCACACAAAGCCATCCGTGTGTGTTCATTCCATCCTTATTTTTTTCCGTCTCCTTATGGATGCAGACCAGTTCAGACCATACAGTACCACTGGGAACCAGAGGGGGCAGTGTTGAGATTCGATATAAAAAAATTCCAGAAATGGTGGAATTTTTCCAAGAGTGACTGTGTGAGTTGGTGAGAAACTACCAATATATTTTTGACAACTAGCTCTTCTCAGTATTAACATTTGTAGCACCTCCTCTGTCATTGTTATGTTTATTATTGACTTTCGTCTTCTTCTCTAAGAGAATTCTACTGTTCTTGCTGGTATTTGGCCAGTATGTTAATTCAAAGGGGCGCCCTCTGGTGGATTAATTGCTAAATGCTCATTCCAATGCATGGAAGCATAAGGGCAGCGATGTTTCCACTGTTTGAAACACAGACATCTGTTTTCGTTTGTACACTACCAAAAGTTTGGACTCACCTGGTTTTTCTTTATTTTCATGACTATTTCCATTGTAGATTCTCACTGAAGGCATCAGAATATATGAATGAACACATATGGAATTATGTAATTAAAAAAAGTGTGACATAACTCAAAGCACGATTTATATTTTAGATTCTTCAAAATAGCCTCCCTTTGCTTTAATTACTGCTTGGCACATTCTTGCCATTCTCTGGATGAGCTTCATGAGGTAGTCACCTGAGATGTTTTCCAACAGTCTTGAAGGAGTTCCCAGTGATGTTGAGCACTTGTTGGTCATCTGCGGTCCATCTCGTGTCATTTAAATGAGAAGGTGGGTCCAAACTTTAGACTGGTAGTGTATGTAGAGCATAAATGAGCCTTAAGAAGTTAGCTATGTCCATTTCCATTTCATAACTACAACAACCTTACAATGTAGTATCCTGTTTTCGTTTGTTTGTGCATGGTAACACCCAATTTTAATTTCAGAAATGTAGATAAGACCTTATTCCAGATTTGAGAACCTCAGATATGCCAACTGGGGTAGTCCAAAAGAAAATGGGATACTGGTGCATGTATCTTCAATGTTACCTGAATTTTTGACTACTGACTATTAATACTATATTCTGAATATGATCAAAACCAGGATAAGTCACCATTATTAGGGTAGTAATGTAAATACAATCCATGACTTTGTACATTTTAAGATGACCTTTTCCTGTCATTGGAGGGGTCAATAATTCATGACTTGCTCCTTTGGGTCATGCCAGAGGTTAGAGATGAACCAAACCACCAGGGGTCTTATTATGAATGTGCTTATTACCCTGCCCCCCAAAGAGGAGGCAAGGGGTATTGTTTCTGGTTTGGTTTGCTTGTTTCATTTTTTTCATTTTATTTGTTTATTTCAAGCATTTGCAGAATACATGCAAATTCAAAATTCCAAAATCATTTATCTACACTCGAAAAGGAGTGGGAAGAAGAAAAACGTATTTAATCCCACCCCCATTCTCATCATTAAACAAATGAACATAATAACGTTTTAAATACTCACTCCTGTCCTTAGACTTCAAGCCAGAGCAATGAACAAAATAGCCTATACCAAATTAGAATAAACTCATTCGACAGTATTTACATTATCATTTGTTTGTCACATTTGTTTCTTTGCTTGTTTAACAATTTTGCAGCAAAACTAGTGACCCAGAATAGATGTCATTACATTTTGGGAAAAGTAGGTCAAAGTTCAATTTTTTATGATTTTTTTTTTTTTTTTTTTAGAATTTTCCCATTTACTTATCATGGGCAATATATAATAATAGCTTTATTTGTATAGCACCTTTAAAAACAAAGTTTACAAAGTGCTTTGATAGAGGGCACAACAGCAGGATACAAGAAGCAAGTAAAAACACTAAAACAGAAGCAACACAATAACAGAGATGCACACAACAAATGCAAAAAACATGACACTTCGAATAAATTAAGTGAATCGGAGTAAAGAGGGCAGGGATAACGTAACATGATGCTGTCAAATCAATGCAAAAAATTAGGAAATGAGATAAAACAACATGTATGAGAATATAGGTTAATAATCAAACAGGATAAAAATCAAATTTAAAAAATTTAAATTAAAAAGGGACAGACATCACATAAAAGCAAGTCTATAAAAATGTGTTTTAAGAAGTGATTTAAAAGATGCCCCTGATTTCGCAAGGCTTATCTCCTCGGGCAGGCTGTTCCAAAGTCGAGGGGCCCTGATGGAAAAGGCCCGGTCACTTTTTGATTTAAGCCTCGACTTCGGAACAGCCAGGAGCTCTCTGTCCGAGGATCTAAGGCTGCGTACTGGCTCATAGTCAACTAGCATCTCATCTATATAGCTAGTAATCAGTAAAATCTTAAAATCAATTCTAAAACACACAGGGAGCCAATGGAGGGATGCCAGGATTGGGGTGATGTGATGTCACCTGTTAAAACCAGTGAGAATATGTGTAAGGGGTGGGGTTTGTTGTGCCTGGCCCCACTTATTTAATTTAATGGGACTCCACTTGTTTATAGTCATGGGTAGTCAGTTGATCTTTTGAATCTGAGTTTGGTACAACACCGACTGACCTTTGTATCCTCAGGCCTCACGTTAGCAGCCGATGTCACATTCATGGTTTGCAGAACTGACGTGTTGACATCCCTTAGCCTGTCATTGTGTGTCTGCTCTGTGTACGCTCCTCCTGAACTCCTGAACCTCCTTCAGGCCAATTATACCCCTGTATCATCTCCCCTGTCGTCTGTTTCCATTCCCTGTGTGCTGCTGCATCTTGTCATCTGATATCATAAGTGTCTTCTGGTTGTTATTTACTCTCCTGATTGGATACATCATGTTAAAGCAGGATTTGATTCAGAGTCTGTAACATAGCAGATGTCCTCAGTACGGTTGGGCCGATAGTGTGAATGGGCCCAATAATGGATCAGCCTTAAAACACAAAACATTTGAAGCACCTCATAACAAACATAACAAACATTTAATAATTTTGTCTTTTGGGTTGATCCATTGTGGTGTCCAGTAGAACTCTGGACATTTTCAGGGGTAGATTTAAAACTCAGCTTTAATTACTGATTTACAGCATTAAGCCTTTTGTGCTGACAGTTTGATCCAAAAATAAGGAAGTGGCCAGCAGCCTTGAGGAGTGGCCTCAGTATCGGCCCTGACTGTATTTATCAGAGCACAGAGGAGGCTCGGTGATGAGTTCTGACACTTTTGCTTTTCCTTGATTGTAATTAGAGGGGATGGGAACAGACGGCGCTGCCTCAGCCCGCTGCTTCTGTCAATCAGCCCATTTAACATGGATATAATACAAGACTGTGATTACGCAGCTGAACACACACTCAGACACACACACTGTTTTGATTTAGACAAGACTTGAGCATTGTTGCATTCCATGTGCACCTTTTTTCCATGATGTTTTTCTCTCTTATAATCAGAGTATTCCATTTTCCTCTGGCTCAGATGTATGTGTATACTTTATAGATGACATTTTTTCCACATTCATACACAAAGGACCATATATAGCTACACACTAAGGTCTACTGTTGAAATTTGGTTGAAATGCAACAGCACATAATATTAGTGTTATCATTCTTAGTTATATGAAGAAAATGTTTAATAGGAAGAGGACAAAAGGTGGAGATATGTTATCAAAGTCAATCAATAAATAAACATCCAAAATGGAAGATAAGTGAAGTTTGTGTTGAACTCTGTTTTGTGTAGGGAGCATGCTAACATTAGCTAACTACAGTCCTAAGTTAATGACTGTCTCAGTTGGTTAGAACCATATAACAGCCTGTGCACTGATTATATGTAGACTTTGTATGTAGACACTGGATTTCCTGTGTCCTTCACATTGAATTTAATATACAGCAGAGTTTTTCAACCCTGGGGTCGGAACCCCACGTGGGGTCGCCTGGAATTCCAATGGGGTCACCTGAAATTTCTGGTAATTGATAAAAATAAAAACTTACTAATAAAAATATATGGTGAGTTGAGAGAGATAATCACAATCCATAAAAGACATGACAAACTCTGAAGCTGAAACTGAAGCACTGTGGTACTGTTTATCTTTCAAATGTTCATTGTGGTCAGTTTCAGATGCTGCAGCTCTTTCATAATTCATAGTTTGAGTTATTGCTTGTTCAGTATTAATTGTCAGCCTTGTAAATACAAGCTGGACTGACTATACATATCCTGACCAAGGAAAATAAAATTCTCACTTTGTGCAGTAATCTACACCTGGATTTACTGCCTCCGTCCATAATAATATGAATTAAGCAAAAAAAAAAAAAAAAAAAAAAAATCTGCCAAAGGAACAATTGAAAATTATCTTGGTAAGATTTCTTGAAAAACAATTTTCAAGCTCTATTGTATAAAAATAAGTTTTTATATCTCACTGAAAAGTTACTCCTCAGGTGATTATGTCTTATTTTAAGTGTGATGAGATATTTTGACTAGAAATGAGAAAAATACACATGGTAAGATTTTGATTTTTGCAGTGTAGTGTTGCACACCATCACTGTTGTAGAACAGAAGAGACTCACAGACAAACTCTGAAAGTCAGTGAAAGGATTCTCAAAGAAAAAAAACACAAAACAATCCTGGTTGTGCATGTTGTTATTATGGATGCGAGACAGTCATAGCTTAGAAATGAAGTCAGAGTTAACAACAACTTCAGCACAAGCACATGAGCATGCTTGAATCTTAAACCTATAGCTATTTCTATCACCAACATTTACTTTAGATTTATTTTTGCTTTGTGTTTTCTACAAAGTAACTCAGAGGAGCGCTGGGATTATTTTTCATGTGGAAGCCAAACTAATGAGGCCTAGCGCTTCCAAACTGTTGCCTCCTCCTCGATCCTTCCTCTTTTTCATATCTGTCCGCTCCATAAATTCCACTGTGCTCTGTTGTTGTAGATATCTTTGCTGCAGATAGACATGCATGCATTCATATGAATAGACTTGTATGTAACCTAAAAAAACATGTGCCACAACCATGAAAAATAGTCAGCAGTTGCAGCCAATGTGGAAAGAAAGAAGTATTTGCTTTGGCTGTCACACTGAATAATTGTTGACTTACACTGATATACACATAAAACATCACACTGTGCTCCACAGTAAAGATAGATAACATCCAGGGAGGAAAAACAATACTCTTTAGATCTTATCATTAGGCTTGTGTGGACTGTGTAGCCAGTGCTCAGAACCTGGGCTGTGAGACAGTTGGATGTGGTTTAGAGATAGGGTCAGGTGTTTAATTGTGACAGTAAATGTTAGGGAATGTATTAAGTATGGAGGTGTATGTGTATGTTTGTGTGTGAGTGATGCTAATTGGCTCATCCTGCAGAGCCAGGGCTGTGAGCAACAGAAGGGGAAGGTGTTTAAAATGCAGAGAGCAGTCACGGCTGGAGGAATGGTAGCTACAAAACACACTCTCTCCCTCTGTCGCTCCTTTGTTGCTGCTTCCCTTCCCCCTTTCTCCATCTTCCTCCCTCTGTCTCCTTTTCTTTCCTCTGCACATGCTCTCCCTCGGCCTCCCTCTCTCTCTCTCTCTCTCTCTCCGTCTTTCCCCGACACCATCTGGTCATTCTGTGTGAGTCAGCGCTGTCGCCCACTGGAGGCTCTGCCACCCACACACAGTGACAGTGACATTTCAGATCCCCAGCCCAGAGGATGTGTGTGACAGTGTATAATACTGCCTGTGTACATGAGCCATGCTTTTATAAATACTGTACACTTCCTGTCTGTGCTGTGTACATGTCTCTCTCCTCTACAGTTGCATGGTATGTTAAATCATTGTAGTTATTTATTTTCAAGCCACATGACTGTACCCTGCATGGAAATATACTGTAACTGAGACAATTAGATTACTAGTCCCTTTAAATCAGAAGGCAAATTGTGGGAACATCAACCCTTTCATGCATGCATTGTTAATAAACTAGTGGTATTTTTAACATAAAACATATCAAATCAGATTTCTTTAGTATCTTATTACTTTATCAAAATGCCCAGCTATTTATTATAGTTGATTCCATGCATCAACAGTTTAACATGTAATGGTATTAATTGTTTAAACATAAATACATCTATAAAGCTCTTTCCACAATAAGAATATATCGTTGATTTATGAAAACAGATCATTTCAGTGTAAAATGTAACTGTCCACTGTGGTGAAGTTCATGAATGACTGATTACATGTTGGGAAACTTCAGTCTCTGAGACAAAATTACAAAAACCATGAGGATTAAACTGCGATCAAACAATTCCCTAAACATTAGATTATTACAGTCTTTCTATGTAACCACGTTTTGGATCCATATATATTTATAAAGACTTTATTTATCTCAAAGGGGAGAAATTCCAAAGTCACTGCAGCATTTACAGTAAAGTCAACCTAATACATATTAGAAAATGCAATGGCTCAATCAACCCTTTATCAGGCAAGTGACTATTTTTGGTAATTTCAGGATACATTACAAGACAGTTACCGTAACAGTTACATTGAGGAGAGTGAGTCAACAATCTGAGGTCCAATGTGGTCTACAGGGTCTGTAAGGTCCACCTCTGCATGAACAGTGAGTGTACCTGTTTTGTTAGGTACCATGAAGTAATGGTACTAATGTAAGGAATGATGTTCAAAGGGAGAATGTGGATGTGGACAGGGGTCTGCATCGGCACTTATGTTGGTCTAATGTTCTGAAAGTGATGTTCTAAAATAGATGTTCCTCTCACCTTACATGTGTTTTTCTTACATTTTTATATATACTTCTTGAATTATTATTTGTTTTTGTTTTTTTGGCCACTTACGGGAAAGGAACCAAATGTGGTAACTTCATCAGCCATGATTTTCTACATAGTAAAAAACTGGAAAAATTTCACAAAAGTAATAAAGTCTTGTTATGTCCTCCATTAACACACTAAGGGTAACATTTTGAATTTCAGAGTATTTCTATGAGTGTCCTATAAAGAGTTAAGAGTTGGAGTCATTACTGCAAATAATGTAGCTTTAATTAAAGACTGAATAACTGTCCACTGTAGTAATGGAATGCATGAAAGGGTTTAAGCTATCTAAACATGACCAAGCACAATGCCACAAAAATAATCCCCTCTACTGTCCTTATATTCCATTACTTATGTCTATAGTAACTGCCTGTTATATAATCAGTACAAGCAAATGGGCAAAACACACTCTATACTCTACATGTGCGGCTTTGATCTGTTTGCTGTTGTTAGCTTTTGTTGTGTTATTTATGAGGAGTCTCACTCAACAGACCGAGACAGATGTAAATCATGTCTATAGTGGGCTGATATGCAAATTCTGTGTGTGTGGCAGACTGTGGGTGACTCTAATCTACCATCATGTTATATACAGTGTCTCTCTTGGTAATTTTCTGTAGCTTTCACAGCATTTGTAAGCCAGGGATCTGTTCAAATACAACAATGGGGGGGGGGGGGGGGGGTTGACCATGAGGGTTGAGTTTGCAACACTTGTGAAAATAAATAATAGAGTAGATGAGGAAGCAAGACAGGGAACAAGAGAGGAGTGAAGGAGGGGTGAGGAGGAAAAAAGAGGAGATGAGATGAGGAAATAAGAGAGGAGAAGAGAGGAGATGAGGAAACAAGAAAGGAGTAAAGGGGGGGGGGCAAGGGAGGAGAGGATAGCAATGGATTCAGTATCATCTGCAGTTTGTGTAAACTGCATTTGATTCCAGTGACATTCATGGTACAAAGAGTCTTCATTGTCCAGTTAGTCTACAGTAGTCATTTGATGATGCTGCTCCAATTGAGTTCCTTATCTTTACCATTTGTTGGTTGTGACATAACACCCATTTCACATAAATGACTGACGCCTTTATTTGCACTGCAAAAGCCCAGGAAAATCTACCTTGTTTTGTTTTGTTTTGTTTTTAAACCACATAATATTTGCATTCTGTGTGAAAGTAGCATGGCATCAACAACAGTATGAAAAAAAATGATGACAAGAGAAAAAAAAACAAAAACAAAAAACACCCTGGTTAAAAGGGAAAGATGTATGATGTGATACAGTATGTGTGCAAGCCATGACTGTGAGAAAACATCTGAAGAAACAGTTGTCGGGAAAAAGGAAACAGCATTACAGTTGACATTGTGGAATTGGGGAGATGGTGCAGTTCAGTTGGTACTTATCCATCAAAGCACAATTATACTGACTATGACTGGTTCCATTTTACAGGCAAAGCTCGAATCATGACTGGTCTTCGTAACAGCAACACAGTAGAATTTATCTTTGCTTGCACGGGCTGTTCTTGTGTTAAAACCTTGATTCCACCAAATAGAATCACAAACAGCAAAAAGCAATAATATTTTCTTTCTCTTTAAAATGGGAAGCAAATAGGGGTCTTTTGTGTTACAGTACAGTTGGATCGGGGGGGTTGTGCGAGCCCTCAGATATCACATAACTATCTCTAATATGAATGCAAATGAACTCTGAGGATGTTTTCATCAGGAGGACAGGCTCAAAAATACCACATGCAATTATTTTCTCTCATGACTGATTGGAGGGATTACATCAGAGAAGCTGAAAACTCAGTGTTTTCCTTTTTAGTAACAAACATCTAACAAAACCATCTGGAGACATTCATCATTCACTGTAGATAAATAAATACAGCAACTTTATGGCTGTACCAAGACAACAGGGAATGAGTTTAGAAGTTAGCACAATCCATGCGTTTACATGACAGCTTTTATTCCTGGTTTAATCTGATTAAAGGTTAGATCCTATTTCAGATGCCCATGTAAACACCTTATTCCAGTTGAAAAAGAAAAGTTCAGATTAAATTTAAACCTGATTAAAGTCACTGGTTTAATCCTCTTTAAATTCCGATCTAAATTATTCCTCCGACATGTAAACCCTTTATTCCGTTTGGACTTTATTCCTTCCATTCTGCACATGCTCGTTGTCTTGTACTGTGACGATGACGCACACATTCTGTGCTGGCGGAAGAATATGCAGTGCAGTCTAGTCAACCCAAACCATTCCAGTGGGCTATTCTGATGGGATCTACCAACCTCTAAAACCCTGAAGGAATAGTTCACCACTTGTTTTTTATTCATTCATTTGTCATGCACTAATGAGTTTGATAAGTGGGCAAATCAGTTTGCACAGCAGTGCACCGACTGCCTTGTTCTCGCAGCCCTTCTGTTAGCTTATCTTAGCCTAGCTTAGCATAATCACTTCATTCCTATGGTCAGATGTAGCCAGGCTTTTATAGGTGATTTGTAGTATTTTATGAGTGATTTTGTGAAATTCAATTCCCCCTAATCATTACGTTAGTCCGGTGGGGTCAACATGATCACAAATTGAGGCTCCAATCATGGTGATGTGACTGACTGCACTAATAAAATCTTGGGAAATAAAAACTAATGCAAAGCTAAAATGGTAAAGCAAAGCTAATTTAGCGCATGCATCCCTTCCAACAAAAAGATTTTCCAACTTCCGTCAACACAACAGTCCCAAGATTGTATAAGTGCAGTAAGTCGCAGATCTAAAGAAATACTTAGGGAGAATAGGATTTCAGAAAATCACTTACAAAAAGACAACAAATCACCTTTAAAAAACTGGCTATGTGTGACCATAGGAATGCAGTGACTATGCTAAGCTAAGGTAACAGAAGGGCTGCGAGAACAAGGCAACGTGAGCACTGCAGCGCAAACCCTTTTGCTCACTTATCTACCTCATTAATACCTCATGTAAACCTTTATTCAGGTTTAACATTTCCATGTAAACAGAGGAGAAAATACTTTAGTTCCGAATTAATTTCTTCTGGAAAAATAAATCGGATTTAAAAAAAACATCATGTAACTGTACCCAATGTAACTGTTGATGTGTGAAGCCTATTCATCATCTGTATTAGGGTCAAAACACAGTAATGTCCTGTCAGAGCCGACTTTAATTGATTGCCATTCCAACATTTATTTCAATATAAAGTAGCTCCTTGTTTTGGATAATCCCTTATGGTCCAACTAAAGCAAACATAATTTTAAAGTAAAAATGTGGGTCATTTAACACCACAAATCTGTCAAATTGTCTCTAAAATGTCCCGTCAGAGAGATTTCGAATACCGTGTTTTGACCCATTAGTAGTAAGGGCAAGAATATACATCCATCCATCCATTTTCTTCTGCTTATCCGGGACCGGGTCGCGGGGGTAACAGTCTAAGCAGGGATGCCCAGACTTCCCCCTCTCCAGACACCTCCTCCAGCTCTTCCGGGGGGACCCCGAGGCGTTCCCAGGCCAGCTGAGAGACATAGTCTCTCCAACGTGTCCTGGGTCTTCCCCGAGGTCTCCTCCCGGTGGGACATGCCCGGAACACCTCCCCAGGGAGGCGTCCAGGAGGCATCCGAAACAGATGCCCGAGCCACCTCAGCTGGCCCCTCTCGACGTGGAGGAGCAGCGGCTCTACTCTGAGCTCCTCCCTGGTGACTGAGCTCCTCACCCTATCCCTAAGGGTCTGCCCAGCCACCCGACGGAGGAAACTCATTTCGACCGCTTGTATCCGGGATCTTGTCCTTTCGGTCATGACCCAAAGCTCATGACCATAGGTGAGGGTAGGAACGTAGATTGACCGGTAAATCGAGAGCTTCGCCTCTCGGCTCAGCTCCTTCTTCACCACAACCGACTGGTACAGTGACTGCATCACTGCAGACGCTGCACCGATCCGTCTGTCAATCTCACGCTCCATCCTTCCCTCACTCGTGAACAAGACCCCAAGATACTTAAACTCCTCCACTTGGGGCAAAGACTCCCCACCGACCCGGAGAGGGCAAACCACCTTTTTCCGGTCGAGAACCATGGCCTCGGATTTGGAGGTGCTGATCCTCATCCCGCTCGCTTCACACTCGGCTGCAAACCGCCCCAGGGCATGCTGAAGGTCCAGGTTCGATGAGGCCAACAGGACAACGTCATCTGCAAAAAGCAGAGACGAAATCCTGTGGTCCTCAAACCAGACCCCCTCCGGCCCCTGGCTGCACCTAGAAATTCTGTCCATAAAAATTATGAACAGAACCGGTGACAAAGGGCAGCCCTGCCGGAGTCCAACGTGCAAGAATATACAGTTATTTGAATTTAGATATGAGGAAAGACTCACATGTCATCTACACCATGCTCAACAGGTCTCTTTTTAGGTAACTCTATCTTTGTTGGTCATTGTGGCTACCCGTTTTTCATTTTTATCCCCTAGATTTTTTATGATTGATCGCCGATTGTCGGATTCTTAGGCCACTAGACACGGACCCAACACAATCATACTCAAGTACAAAGTGCCTGGCCCCTCATCTCTTTCTGCTCAGCTGAGTAGTCATAGCTCATCAGTTCTCATCACCGTGTACAACACATGTCAACGACGGCACAGCGGCCCCTTGGCGGTCTATGCGTGTCTGTGTTGTATTCGTGTGATTAATGGAGACTGACAGCGGTGAGCAGATTTGCGTGTTGTTTCTCATGGTGTCATCTCAATCAGACACATTTTCAATACTGCAGCCAAGTTACAGTTTTTATTTCTATCCTTTGGTTCCCATTGGCAACCGTCTAGTAATATATTTAGAATTTAAAGTTAAAGAAAAATGTAATTGTTTTGTCTGGTAGATATGTTGAACTTGTTTGTCATGTACATTCAGACACCCTCACATTCATCCTTTTTTTTTTTCTATTTTTGACCCTCCCTCTCTGCTCTCATCTCCCCTGCCTCTCAAGCCCTAAGTGGATTAAATGGATTCGAAACACTAGCTGCAGCCACGCTAATAGCATTTCTTGAATTTTAAGCAATCCTCTGTGAATTGATTCAGAGTCTAAAGAGCAGCGGCGTTGTAACTGAGATGCATGAAGTGCTTTCAGTAGCTCACCCACAAGAGACAGTGACACATAGTGTACATTACCCACCTTGGTAAGGTTTATCTAATAGGCTCTTGGTGAAATCTTTTCAGTGATACTTACAGCTAAATCTCAAAATGACTTGGCATTAATTTCAGTCTTTAGATGAGCAAGAGTAAAATAAAGAATTCAGGGGATTCAACTGTTTCTACCTGACATTGCATTAACATTCATGTACATTAGCCTGTATGTTTGTCCTAAGCAATCAGTGGAGGGACACATTTATTCTACCGTCCTGTGTAAGTTGACATGGAAGTTGTTGTAGGAGTTCAGTAAGTGGACTCAGAACAACCTCAGTGTCCAAACATTCAGAGCTTCTCCTCAGCTAAATTCTACTACTTACAGATGTTCCATGTTGCCTCAGAACTTTGCATAAAGTGGTTTATTCAGCAGTTTATAAATAATTGTGTGAAAATGTGATTCCCAAACTGTGGTTACTTCACAAATGCAAATAGATACGATAACATAATTCCATATAGGGATGCACCGATACCACATTTACATGTACTTACATTTGATTACCAGCTGATATGAGTACTTAATACCATTACAGTTCTTAGTTCCTTTTGAAAATGTGCTTTATTGTCATTGTCATTAGTCTGACTGTAACAAAGTGCTGCTAGTGACATACGCGTTTCTCAATCAATCTCCACACTTGACATTACTCCTCCGCCACATACCTGCTGCACTATGAGGTGAACGTCACACTGCCATCAAGTGGTATCGGTGTGTTTGTATCGGAGCACTTTTGCGAGCGCAAATATTAGTACACACACTTAGTATTGGACGGATACCCAATACTGGTAACATATTGCTGCATCCCTAGTTTAATATATTTCTGCATTTTGTGTAACATTTATTTGTATTTATGAATACACAGAAACTGTGAAACTGAGTTTGATAGAGTTTTCAACATCGCTGAGCAAAAAAGTCTATAATTACCTTTTAGTATATTATAACTGTCGTGGTTTGACAAAAACAAGGGAAGTTCCATCCACTTGCAGGCTGTAGAAAATATACTTATCTGTCACATAAAATATATGATTAAATATTGACTAATCACAGGTGTTTTCAGACATGTACTGTAGGGGGTTTGAAATGTGACTGATGACTGCGAAGAATGTCCAATACATGACTTTACTGCCCTACTCTGAAGCTCAACACAGTGTGGATTAGTGTCTTCTCTTATCCACAATCCAACATTAGGTCATGTATATTCATATTTAGTTTTTTTGGACTGAGAGGAGAGAGCTGCAAAAGGCAGACATGTATTTTCCTACTCTAGCATTTCCCCCCCTGGTTTTGGCTCCTCCAGTTTTAACTTATTTGACCCCATCTCCTGCACTCTTCTCCATAAGCAACTTTGGAACAGTTTGTTTGACTTTGCCTGACAACCAGACAAATGTGAGGAGCTCATGTTTCATTGGCTTTGACAGATGCGCTGGCCCCCTTCCCTTTCAGATAGATTTCCACCCGGCCAACTCCACGATGGGCCAATCACAACTGTTTATCTGATATAGGGTAGGCTGGACGTGATGATTGACAGAGGAGCTCCATGAGGCACTTTTGTAAACAACCAAGATGTCAGCCGCTGATTTGGAACAGTCCTTTGAATCCCCCGGTAAACAGCCCGGACAGTTCATTTTCTCAAAAAGAAGAACAACGGACTGCATTTAAAGCCTTGATAGTAAAGATGTTTACCGTATGTAATTTACCAAGTGGTCCTGTTGTATTTTGTTGCTCTGATTGTTTGCTCAGATGCATTTTGGTGTGTCCTTGGAAATGAACTGAGAGGTTCCCCACACGTCGTCATTTAAGAATGGGTCCCTCAATACCAGGCAATGTATAGACCAGGGACAAACAACAACATAGTGACTGTTGTCTTCAACAACCTGTCCATTATGCTGATTATTTATAAAATTTCATTTTGGAGACTATTAGTTTTGGGCTGGAAATATTGACATGAACTGTCCATGATATCATCCTGTGCATGGATTTCAGCGTAGAGAACATACATTGGATAGAAAACTCTTATGCTCACTCCAGAGTTTGATTGCGTAGGCAATCAAGACAGTGTCACAACTGAGTGAAAGACTGAACTCATACGTACTGAACGATGCTTAAAGGAGAAAATGGGTTTATGAGGTTTTACATGACAACGAAACAAAGCCTGTGGTTGGAAACATCAGAGTCCACTGGAAGACGGGATCAGGATGGTGGGAGTCCGGGTTATGGCTATGAAGCGAAATTGAATGAAAGTCCAATAATGCCTATGGAGGGATGAAGCAGTGACAGCAGCAGCAATGATCTGGCATCGCACCAGAGCAGAGGAGCTGCTTATGTAGGCTCCTAATGGAGATCTGCTCCAGGTGCAGTGCCAGAAGGTGAAGCTGATATTGAGTCTGAGGGAGGGGTCAGTGGCAATGAAGGAATGCACCATGACAGACAGTTTGCAAATCTCAAAAAAACAACCATCTCCAACACAAAACACACTTCAACACGACCTCTAACCGAGCCCGTGTGTAACCTTCATACAGTGAACCTATACATAAATTCTTTAATGTTGCTACTTTAAAAGACTGTAATAAAAGACAGTGAATACCAAATAGTCAAGCAAAAAATAGAAAGAAGCAGAGGTTTTGCTGTGAGGGACAAAGTCATAAAGCAATAGTTTGACAGCCTGAAACACTGACAGTGTGTAGAGCCAAGTGGCTGCAAGCTGGCAAGACGTTCACAGCTTGAGAAATCAAAGTGCCAGTGCCAGTCACCTCGACAGACAGAAGGGAAAAGGAAAATGAATGTTTTGCAGCAACCTGTCCTTGGCCTCCAGTGTGCCGTGCTGGCCTCTACATCAGGCATTAATTGCTACTTGTCCCTTGCTGATGCAGTCTTTTCATTGCTAATTTTAGGCACCGTTTAATTACGAGTCTTACTGCAGCTTATACGGCAGTATAACCTGATGAAGTGATAATGACTGAGGGGAGAAGGGACAGTGAAAACAGACATGCAGAAAACAAACAGTGTTACTGAGCAGCGCTTGTTAAGATGGGATACAAATGCTAGCCTTTATCTGTTTATGTATTTTGTAGCCTTTCAATGCACCATTCTTACTTACCATTATTATATGTCATGCTTTAAAAGGTTCAGTATCTAAGATTTGAACATGCTTGTGTCCTTGCATAAAGTTTGTTTCAGAAGCTGTGTTGTGATGGAGCTGGCCATTTGACATGTCAGCTAATTTATTTTTTTTAGCTAATGCTTTCTCAGTTACCTTTATCATACACACACACACACACACACACACACACACACACTTATCATGAACAAACCAACTACTGTTAGCTTAGAAGTGAAGTTGGTAACACTTGTGCACAGATGTTAATAGAAACTATTTCCTATTTTGCAGATAGTAATTTAATATCTAAGGCCCAATATCTAGATTTGCATGCTTATGTGTTCATGTGAGACTTGTGGTGGAGGCTGCGTTGAATTGGGAAGTGGTTATTTGTTGAAGTTGACTCCATTTCTAAGCTAATAGTATCTAATGTTGTACACTGTTGCAGCTGTAGAGGAGCTAAAGGGAGGCACTGATGAATTCAATGATTTTACTTTAAAAAGTCCCTGAGTCCTCAGCATAGAAATCAATGTACATGCTGCTGTCATGGAGTTAGGCAACTGAGAAAGCTGTTGTCGTAGAAATACATTTAACTATAGTAATGTAACCATAATTGGGTGCCTTAACTCATTTATTTTTGCACTGCTGCATTACACTCAGGGCTTGATCTTTTTAAAGACGCTGCTTTTAACTACAGTAATGCCTTTTAATAATATTTATATTCACTATTTATACTTTGTACAGTTTATATTTTTTAGACTGCATTGTTATTATTGTATTTAAAGCTTTATATTATATTGTCGTATTTGTATCTATGCTTCATTTTCAAATTATCTGTCAACCGTTTTATGTAATGTCTTGCTTTTATATTCCGTTTACCTGCCCAGGGACTGCAGATGCAAATGAGCTCTTAGCTAACTCTAGTGTAATCGTGTCACTGTACAATGTCCCTGTCAAATAAACAATGAAATAAATGCTGACACACAAGCTTTAAGATGGACACAGTTAGAGGTGAATGTGACAATCAACTTTTACAGATTATATTATGATTGTGTAAACACTTATAGGAAAATATAGTATTCCTGTGCAGTTAAAGTACTGTAATTAAATACAGAAGATCATGCAGAGTTATGCGATTTAAAAACGATGAATAGCAATACTTTTTCACAGTAACAACTTGTAGCAAACAAATATTTGGCATTTTCTCCTCAGCATTTGTGTAATGACATATAAAAACCTGTTGTCAGTGGACTGTAATTCTAAATAGTTGTGTCTGAGCCCTCATTTCAGACAGCAGCTCTGCTCTGTATTCAAACAGATTCAGACTCACTGAAACCAGCTGTGGTATTTGTTGAGCCACTGACAAGCTGCCAAGATATTTTCTGTTTAAGCAGGAGCTGTATTGGCTGATGTCTCTGACTGGTAAATGCAAAATGCTACCCTTCTTTTAGAGATCATTATGGCATCTAAGTTGGCCCGTTTCTCTGGGCAATAATTTGATTGGAGTTGATTGGATTTGCTGCCACAGTTACAGCCCATCTCTGTGAGTGTGTGTGTGTCACTGTGCTTAATGGTGCTTTTCTAAAGGCTTTATTAGAAGTAATTTGCTGCAGCGAGTGCTGACTGATATCTGGGCCATGACCCTGTCTTTCAGTTGAAGGGTAAAGAGGGAGTCCCAGCCACACTGGAAATGGCAGGGCCTGCACCCTGTCCATATATTAGAGACTTTACACTCTGCGCTGAATACATTGAATAACACTGAGAATGGACAGAGAGGAAGAGGGAAGTGACAACGCCCAGCGAGTAAAACCAGTCCGAATGTTTGACTGTTTCAGATTATGGACATATGTTTCTTTGTTGACAAACTGTATTTTAAAATTCAAGTAAATCGATCAGGTATGATGTCTGATGGATTAGTTTTACCACAACTGTGAGAATGAAATTCTCAGTCACCCACTAATGCTGCATTTCAGAGTGCTGGGAAGTAGAATATATCTCACTTGGCGTTAATTACATCCCACTGCAAAGTATTCCAGGTGATCCATGTTGAACAATAAACATGGAGATCGCATATGTAAGGAACTATTTTTGTTATTGAAGAGGCATTTTGACTGTCAACAGTTCAGTGTTCTCATATACAAATGAGATGGAAGAAGCAAAATGATGGATGAGCTAATTATACATTATGAAGTTTTTCTTTCATTGTGAACTTGCACACTGTGCGCTGCCATTGTTGTGATGATGTCACGTTGTAGTTTGCAGTGAGGTCGGGGTACTTCTATCTGGCCCCACTTTGCAACAAGGACCTCCGGCTTGGACAGGTGTTCCAATGCATTTTACAAAGTTGGACATCAAAAACTTCCCATCTCCCAGGACTCTGGAATGCAGCATGAGTCTATCATAAAGATAGAAGAAAAGGAAAATGTGGGCCTTTAAAACTCTTGTGTTGAAGTGGGAGTCAGTGGTCAGAATGAGGGGAGGACAAAAAGGATAAAATGTGACCAGCTGAAAAACTAAGTGGGGAACGTCAACCAGCCAAAAGGGGCTGTTGTTGCCTGGGTAACTCACAGCCACCTGAGCTGCTATGCTCCAGCTCCTTTTAAAGCCACCTGACTAATTACAGCCAGGTGAGGAAACCATGGCAGGTGAACCTGATAATCCTAAATGACCTGTGGTCAACCTTCTAACCCAGAGGGAAAACCAATTGTGGGGTAATCTGTGCCTGTAACACCTCTCCCCTAAAAGACAACAAATCTGTTAGATTTGTTGACAAACAAACTCCCACTTCAAATTAAACATTTAAGAATAGATCACCATAAAACTCTGGGATCTGGGTAAAACAAAAGTGTATTCACTCTGAATCATTTTTCCTTTTTATTTCCTTTCAAATTTCTGTTTGTTTTTTCTTTTCTTTTTTTCAACCCTTCACACTTACTTGTCATAACAAATATGTTGATCTACAAGAATCAGCTTCCATGAAAAAAACTGTTGACTCATTAACTGCACGGTATAGACAATCTGCTTCAAAATGGTCTCTTCCTTTAACATGTCTGATCTCAAAACGTAGTTCCTGCAAAGCTAGACCAGCTAAGTAGCCTGTGATTGGCAAAAGCAGACTGCTGCAGGAACACCAAAGGATTGTGGTCCGTGTACACTACATTAACATAGAAATGTAGACATGATTTTAGTGGTTTACTCTGCAGTTTGCTTTGTATTTTTGGTTCAGTAGAGTGAGCTAGACAAGAATAGCATCGATTACTCAGTTCAGGCTCAGGTCTAAGTTATCATAGACATGGAGGAGTCAGAAAGAATGGGGGACTAAGCGACTGTCAGTTCTAAAAGCTTAAGGTTTATTGTTAACTGACGTATCTCCATGATATAAAGCTAATGATAGTGTTTGTCTAGTAGGTGAACGTCGAGTAGATGAGTCGACCATGTTTCCATAGATACAGAGCGTGCTTCAAGGAAATGGTACTAATCCCAGGCGTGAATACTAATGAATTATAAAATGGTTTCAACATGAAATGTGCAAAACAGAAAGGGCAGCACACTGACTGATAGAACATGCATTGGTCAAAAGTGACGCGTGGTAGAGAATATGAACATGGTCTGAAAAGACAATGATTGTTCGCCTTGTGCATGTTTGTTTGTGTGCTAATCTTCAGCCTGTATGACCATGCATAATGGTTTCACAATGCTGATCATTCGAATACCTTACTTCATACTAACATGCCTTAACAGTCTCTGGATAGCATAGCATCAAGTTTGTCATAAATATGTTTAATTGTATTATTTGTTGGTACTGTACGTTGCACACATGTATTAGCATGCTAACATACAGTGTATTAGCATGTAACTATACCAGCAGTGTGCATGTTACAAGATTCCACAAGCAAAAGCATGCATAATGATATCATATTAACATATTACTTGTGAGTTTTTTTAAAATCATATATATGCTACATGCATATTATGGATGTGCATTTCCATCACAAAGAACAATGATACGGATCTCAGTGAAACCATCCTTTACATTAATAGTACATTTATAAAGCAAATACCGATGTAGCACAGTGTGATTCACTGCTGTTGAAATGTGGTGTGATCTGAGTTCATTCAACCCGATATGATTTGCTCGATGTGATGCATAAAGACAGTGATGCTGTTCAATTCAATACATAGTTTAAATTGGTTAGTTTGATTTGATTTTTCTGGTTCTTAAACAGACAACAGCTAAACAAAACAATAATAAAAATTACTTAACATATTTGATTTGCTGATTTGAGTGATTGATTTGATTTTGGTCACAAGTTATTGACTGAATTTATAAGTAATAAATTATAGATAGAGAAATGTAAATATAGATTGTCACTGATACACACTTTTTCAGTTGTTGATGTATTGATAGGACTCTATGAACCTTACATTTATAGTGTGTCTATTGTACATGCATAACAAATTCTTAAGAAGTTTATACAGAAAATTAAAAGAAAACATATTTAATATAAAAATAAAGAGTGTATATTGAAATCCCATATAGTCTGAGAAACCTACATTTTTTAACTCAGCTAGGTGAGTAAAACTGCATGTGTTGGATTAAATGAAGGTTTTCAAAGTCTGACATCTGAATAGTTCACATTTCAACACATTTTAGTGACATAAAATGCATTTGAGTAACATCCAAATGTTAAGCTCCTCTTAGTCTAAATGTTTCATGACAAATGCCTCCATATTTAGACCAGCATTGCGTGGAGTGCCGTGAAATGTACAGTACAAGAAGTACAGTGTGCTGGTGTGGCTGAATGTGTGACATGAAGCAGAAAAAAACGACTCTCTAGACATGAAACTCTCATCTCCTCAGTGACATTAAACCCACCATAGAAGTCTGAACTTACTAGACTCAGGAGCCATCATAGAACACTGTTCCGAGATTTGGAAATCTTTGCCATATGAAGCTTAGTGTTCCACATGAGTGTGTGGGGATCTGTAGTCATTTAAATATCAGTGGTCAAGAAGATTAAATGTTTACAGATTTTCATCCCCTGATTTCACGCTCCATCAAAATGTTTAATGTGGATGGAATTTGTGGAATGTTCCAAAACACATTTTGGAGGAGTTTCCTCAAAGAAGGGAACACTGTCCGAGGGAAACGCATATGCATGATGTATTCTGATTTATGGGTTCTTTTTTAAAGATGGACATCCTGAGTGGCTTTAAGGGACTGATCAGGAACATATGTCACAAATA
Source organism: Sphaeramia orbicularis (assembly GCF_902148855.1). Classification (NCBI taxonomy): domain Eukaryota; kingdom Metazoa; phylum Chordata; class Actinopteri; order Kurtiformes; family Apogonidae; genus Sphaeramia; species Sphaeramia orbicularis. The sequence continues at coordinate 44,143,157 of NC_043977.1, forward strand.
AAAGGCCTCCAAAGAATCCTCAGATTTGATGATACTCATTTTGGCGTCTTCTTGCATTCTGAGGGAATGAAACCAATCCCAGCTGCCATAGCTGTTGGTTATAAACTGCATTGCAGAGTTTTTATAGGTATTATCAAGCCAACATCTGCCTGTCTCCATCTATTACTGATTTGGACAAAGTGTAACATAACATTTATGCAGGATTATGTTGGTATCCATAGGTACAATTTCCAGTTTTAATAGCTCTACCAACAAGCTAGTTAGTTCACAGGCTGATAGTGAAGGTTTGGCGTCGTCTTTGTCTTCATTGTCATCTTCATTGTCGTGATCTTCGTCGCCTTCCTTAGCAATTTCTTCAAACATCTTCTAACTAATTACTAGAACTTGTGCCTTTCTTGGGACAATGTCTACAAAATTTGTTCACAGTTTTGAGATATTCTGACTTTTGAATTTTTAATGAATTTTTTAAATATTACAAATTTTGCCTTTACTTGTAATGGGCCATATTTTGATGGTTTATAACATGGAAATGGTTACAGGTATCAATATAATAATAATGAATTAGAGTTCTGTAGCACTTTTCAAGGCACCCGAAACACTTTACATTATTGATCCATTATTCATTCAGTCTCACATTCTCACTCTGGTGGTGGTAAATTATGTTTGTATCCACAGCTGTCCTGGGGCAGGCTGACGGAAGAGTGGCTGCCAATTCGCACCAAATGCCAAGCACCCCTCTGACCGTTACCGACAATTCACACACATTCATACACCAGTGTGAGTGACACTGGAGGCAAGGGGGGGTGACTGGGACATGACTAGGACATGACTAGGACAGTTTGGTTATTGGACGGCCTGTTTTACCTCCTGAGCCATGGCCTCCCCAATATAGTTACTATTGAGCACTGGTAGGAAGTCATATATGGACTTTGATTTAATTAGTCGAGTTCTCCTCCAGTGAAAGTTCCACCCACTTCTATTGGGAGATTGATCTCCTGCATCCAGACCACAGGACTCTAACATAGCAGCAGAAACTGACAACCTCACAAATTCAACTTGTTATTGATTCTTGAAAGAACATGCTGGTGAGCTACAGGGACGCTAGTCCTTTTTTTTTTTTTTTTTTTTTACCATGCATGTGTTGGTTTCTCAGTAGGATGCATCCATTTCTGTAATGGTCTTTTCACTAATCTTAAAATGGGAGCCTGGCTACTTGATTGGATTACAGGACAGCAGGGCCTTGGTAGAGGGATCTGCAAAGAGCCATTTTAGTGTGATATCTGTTTCACTTCTTTCTCCTGCTTGTCTCTCATATCCTTCTGCTGCTTGGTGCCAAGGAGGAAGTGGTGGGTTTATCGGAGCTCATTAGCAGTTATCAGATTGCATTTCTGATTGATGCAACCGTTGCTTTGTAGTTTGAGTATTTTTACAGACATATCCATGAGGCTGAAAAATCCATTATAATCTGTAGATGAGTTGTTTCCATATCACCACAATTGTAATTGATATATGCTGGTTTGGAAACAGCTTATGATGACTGAATTTTGCTGTAGAACAGACAGAGTAGATTGTCTGCAAAGGGTCAGTGAACAATACAATATGTAAAATTATCCATCCCAGGAGAATAAAAAAGGGGAAATGTTTTTAAATATACCTGTAGATTAAACCATAGTTTGATTTTAAAGGAGTGATATTTTGCTTTCTTTAAATGGAATGATGCATTTTAAAACATTTCCCTGTGGTCTACATAAACTGTAAATGCTATGCTTGGGTCTGAATTCTTCATTAATTCAACTCCACAGGTCCATCTTCAACCCGATTTCTGAGTAATGACACCAGAAAGGTCGTTTTGAGCACTGTCCCTTTAAATGCAAATGAGCCACTTCATGCCCCACCCCCTCCAAACTGTTGACTGTGCTGCTCTGTCCCGTTCAACCACTTGTGTTCATTAATAAAACCAACAACTGAACATTTTAGGTAATCGGCTCAAAGTTTGGACATATATCAGTATGGACTACAACCGTTGCTGCTGACAAACAATTATGTTGTACCCGGAGAAATGTTCCTTGGAAGTCTGGACCTTAAATGTGCAAATGACATGACGTAACTAGGTATAAAACATAACCAATTAAGAAGGAATTGAAACAGGTTGTAGAAATCCATTCAATTTTTGCCAGAATGAATATAAAGACATCTTTGCAGCACCTGGAAGGTTCAAATTCAAACTTTTGGAACTATTAGGATCCAAATACACAAATAACTGTACCAAAGACTAATAAAACTGGGTGCAGCAAAATATGACCTCTTTAAGTCAAAATTAACTAATCTACTATATGGACTGTACACTTTGATCTGGACATTTCAGTTTGATCCAAACCAAATTTGCAGGTGTGAACAGACTTTCCAGTCTTGGTCCAACCAAAAGAGGTGTAGCTTGGACTAGATTAAATGCTGCATTTCCACTGATGGGATCACCTTGATTTGCCTTTTTCAAGAATTTCTACCACATAAGCCTTCAGACCTTCAGATATTAGGCTACTTCTAGTATGGCAGTTCAGTTCTAAGCCAGTTAAAGTGATCTGACCTAAAACCATACACACGTACATCATCACAGACTGGTTGATCCAGAATCATTGCTGCATCAAAATGTATGTGCAGCATCATGTCATGAAGCAAATTGTTAAACCAAGCCGGTGGGAAATGTCCGAAATAACACATTTTCAAGATCTGAAGTCTAACTATACTCTCGTAATAATGGTATTATTTCAGATATTGTTACTTAGAGTTTTATGTGTTATCCTCCTCCAGTTGCATGAAGATGATGACAATAGTTTTCACTGTGTTGCTATGGTGAATGATGGTGTTGAGGGAGTATTGTCCCTGCAGTGGACGAAAAATGCGACAAATTAAGTCAAGGGGAGTTGAGCTGATATTATCAGTGGAAAAATGGCAAAATTGAAAAACAGCTTTTTCTTCTTCTTTTTTTGGATGGAGGACATGTAGACTTTTTGGATTTTTCAAGGCTCAACAAAAAGCTTCATTCTTACTGGGGTTAGACACCAAGAATGTGCTGTATCTTCAGGATCAATGAGTTTGATTGTGTCCAGCTGAGCATTTCTCAATATGCAAATAGTGAAAGTGTGCATTCGTGTGTCTGTATATGTGTGTGTGCACCTCCTGATGGTGCAGTGTGTGAATGATTCAGAGATGTCAAGTGAGCTCATGAATAATAAACAGGACATGCATTCAACTGTGAATATTTCATGGTGCGTGAAAGTGAGCAGAAACACTCAGTGGAGTTTGGCAGCGTCCAGTCAAGCTTTCAGTAGAAGAAAAGTATGGAAGGGAGGAAGGAAATGGGAATAAGGATAGTATGGAATGCTGGGAATGTGGGGGTTTTAATGACCTGGTGAGATTCAATGGAAGTTTCTTGGAGTCACATATGTCAAACATGGGGAATATTTATTTGTTATGAAGCATATTAACATGTCAAGCTAGTATCAGGCTTGTGTTTAAGGCAAACAGTTTGATAAAGTTAAAGAGTTAAATGTACCCAAAGCACTGCAGGAGCTTGGACTTGAGTGTATTTTGGCTGTGGAAAGAAGAAGGAGAAACAAGATGGAAAGTGGTTAAGGGGTGAGGAAAAGCAGAAGTGTGGTCTGTCAACAGTGTAAGTCACTGCAGAGAGAGAGAGAGAACAGATCAAAGAAGATGCAGTCTTTAAGAGTGTGACGGTACATTACATCCTCAAACACACACACACACACACGCCCAGGCACAGATTCGCTACATGGAAAGTTAAGCAAGAAAACTACAAGACAGAGCGAGACAAATGAGTGAGGATGTGAGACATGCAGATAGTACACACCTCGAGGTGTTTGTGTCTGTTTGTATTTGAAGTAAGTGCCTGCTGCGGCCCATTTAACATGTGATTCTTACCTGGATAAAGAGTGTATGTGTGTCCTGGTATCTCACAGAGAGCAGGGAAGGAGAGGGATGCAGCATTTCCTTTGTGCAGTTATACTTTGTATCACACGTCCTGTGGTCCTGTTGTACTCCATATAACACAGGTGTCAAACATGCGGCCCGGGGGCCAAAACTGGCCCATCAAAGGTTCCAATCTGGCCCGCAGGATGACTTTGCAAAGTGCAGAAGATATGAACAGTCAAGGGCATTGAACTCAAAAATAATAGCAAAATAACCTAGAAATACTGACTCCAAATGTTGTTCTTGGTTTAATGTGAAAAAAAAAAAAAATGTTATGCCTATAAATAATGGCAATTTCAATTTCTTCTCTTTGATTTATTGCAAAGAACATTAAACGCTAATATCCTTTAATCATAAAACGTAAGTAACCTGAACAAATATGAACAACCTGAAAAATATGAAATATCTAAAGAAACAGAGGTGTAATTACCTCCGCCAAGGAGGTTATGTTTTTGCCAGGGTTTGTTTGTTTGTCTGTCTGTTTGTTTGTTTGTTTGTTTGTCTGTCTGTTTGTTTGTTTGTTTGTTTGTTTGTCTGTCCGTTAGTGTGCAACATAACTCAAAAAGTTATGGACAGATTTGGATGAAATTTTCAGGGTTTGTTGGAAATGGGATAAGGAAGAAATGATTAAATTTTGGTGGTGATCGGGGGTGGGGGGGCCCACGGGGGGGGGCCACTGATCGTTAGTGTGCAACATAACTCAAAAAGTTATGGACAGATTTGGATGAAATTTTCAGGGTTTGTTGGAAGTGGGATAAGGAAGAAATGATTAAATTTTGGTGGTGATCGGGGGTGGGGGGGCCCATTGGGGGGGCCACTGATCAGCCTTGGCAGAAGTCTGTGCTCTCCGAGTGCTTCTAGTTTTAAATATATTCTGCCTGTTTTGTGTCTTGGTAGATCTGATCTGTAATGCAAATGTATATATAAACTAGAAGTGCCCCCCCCCCCCATGGGCCCCCCCACGCCAAGGAGGTTATGTTTTTGCCAGGGTTTGTTTGTCTGTCTGTCTGTTTGTCTGTCCGTTAGTGTGCAACATAACTCAAAAAGTTATGGACAGATTTTGATGAAATGTTCTGGTCTGCGCCCCCCCCCGTGGGCCCCCCCACCCCCGATCACCACCAAAATTTAATCATTTCTTCCTTATCCCATTTCCAACAAACCCTGAAAATTTCATCAAAATCTGTCCATAACGTTTTGAGTTATGTTGCACACTAACGGACAGACAAACAGACAGACAAACAAACAAACCCTGGCAAAAACATAACCTCCTTGGCGGAGGTAATCATAATTTGAGGCATGACATTGATCAAATTTTTCTTATTATTTCTTCTTATTTTTCTTCAGAAATTTCAGTTTTTTCAGGTTTTTCACATCTTTTTTGTTTGGATAGTTTGTAAAATGTAAATGATTTCATAATTTAATGTTATATTTTGCATATAAAAAATTTGGAGTTGTCTTTATTTATAGGCTATTATGATATTATTTGACTGGTCCAGCCCACTGGAGGTAAAATTGGGCTGAATGTGCCCCCTGAAAGAAAATGAGTTTGACACCCCTACCATATAAGCTACTCCATGCATTCATAACAAGCAGACTAGATTAGTGTAATGGTTTATTCACTGGACTCCCAAAATCAAGTATTCGGAGTAGAGATGCAAATTATTGATTAATCCATTAATCATTAGTTGGTTGACCTTATCGATTGGTTAACAATTAATTGATAAGCGGCGATTTTCTTGAGACCCTGAATTTCTCTTTCGATAGGGTCTATAAGAATGAAAGCTAAATATTGTTTATATACTTCATGAAAAAAGCATGTCATATTCCTTAATGAATGATTTATTGAACCATTGGATACAGTACAGACAATGAGATTCATGGAGTAGACCTAAAGAAATTCTGCAGAGAAATTCAATAAAATAAATGGATCTGAGGAGGGGCAGTTTAGAGGAAATGGGAATTTCTGACTTTGCATCACTACCTGACATGATGGAGCGAGATGTCAGCGGAGATGCCACCCCTTGCTATTTACCCACGGCCACCGGGGTGACCGTGGGACATAATGTGGGACATACCTGTGGCCCAGATCAGGAGCCTGTGGATGTTTTCAACTTCTGTCTCACTGACCAGATAGTCCAGATGACCGTGGATTAGACCAACCTCTAGGGAGTGGACAGGTGTGGACAGGTGGACAGGGTGACCCTCCTGTTATTCAACTTCAGCGATGAAGCATAATTTGGGCAGTGGTGCCCCCTACTGTCGACACCACAAATCCTGCCGTGGAAAAGGGCAATTAACTGACAATTAATTTAATCAAGCAATTTTTTATCAACAATTAATTGATATTCGATTAATTGTTTGCATCCCAAATTCAGAGGTTACAACTCATTCAAAATGCAGCTGCACGTATTCTCACTGGTACCAAGAAATATCAACACATCACACCGGTTCTTAAATCATTGCACTGGTTACCCGTTAAAACAGGAATCGATTTCAAAATCCTGCTCCTGGTTTACAAAGCACTACATGGCCTTGCACCTCAGTACATCACAGATATGCTCATCATTTACACCCCAGAAAGAACACCTCTGTCAACAGGCAGTGGCAACTTACTCATCCCTCACACCTGATCCAAGAGAGGGGAGGCAGCTTTTAGTGTATATGCCCCACAAAAATAGAACACCCTGCATGATACAGTTTGACTTGCCATATCAGTAGCCATTTTTAAAAACAGGTTAAAAACGTACCTGTTTTCGACAGCGTTCCGTTGAGTTGTGTGTGTGCATATGTGGTTGTGTGGATATGTGTGCATGTGCGAGTTTAAGTGTGTGTACATATGATTGTTTACTTGCACTTGCACTCTCTTTGTTATGTTAACATAACACTTAGCTCTGGTTAATACCGTCTGTTGTTTCCTTCACTGTTTTGCAGACGGCGCACACTTTCCTAAAAAAATACAAGACAAAAAATAAGTCATTTTGAGGAACAAACACCTCCAGGTTCAAGCAGGTCAATGTGACAGATTCATGACTTTAATCAGTTCCACAAGTAAAACCACACTATCGTACACTGTGCAATTAACTAAGAAAGTCACACAAAGATAAAATTCCCACCCAAATAGCACACATCTAATAATTAATTGAATATGTACTTACCACAATTTTTAGATTGTGCACAAGCCTTTTTTTGGTTCTTGTCCACAGCCACAGTCTGGTCGGTCATCCAGTAGTGTCTGCCTGGTATTCAAGTCAATGAGTTGTTGTCTCACCTCCACTGTAAACTGCTGTGTCATGTACGACCTCATTTGCATTTGTATACCTCACAGCAGGATCATTTACATACGAAAACCTCACATAGCCCAAGGGGCTGGGGAAGGGTTATTGCCAAGCCTCTCTAACCAGAGGGTGGGAATTCACGGCAATTCCTGGCAGTTAGAGAGAATTTTCTGTGCTGACTTCAAATTCCCACTAGTAGGTGTTAATTTGAAGTTCCAAAGCAATTTACAGTCACGTTAACTGACGAAAACCCCACTTTTCATGCAGTGGTTTGTTTTTTATGTTACATACCTGTTGTGAAGCACATTGACTCTGCGTTGTGCATGTGTAGTGGTTGCATTCATGCGTTGTGTTAGATATAACAGAAACTGAACTTCTTTGGACACTGGCCGTATATTCCTGGCAGAAAAGTATACAGTCAGTCTCATCAGTAACACCTGAACATGTTCTCACACTGCTAAGCTAAAATACAAAAAGTCAAAGTAGGCTAACACACCACATGTTAATCATGCTATGAACAAATAAGTAAAAACAGTCCTTTTTACTCAAGAATATGCTCAACCAATAGGGAGCTAAGCGTTACACAAATATAATAGTGTAATACAACCACTTAGATATGAAATTAAAATAAATAATGTAAAATAATGATGGAACTGACAATGTGTGTACCTACCAGGTAGACAGCACAGCCAAACTGTTGCTATCTCCCTGGGGTGCATGACCCTACTCAGCAGGGGTGCTGCGTTCAATGGCAATAGGATAAAATTGTAATTAATACAAAATAGTGTGAGAGTTGGCAAGTGGAATCACACATTACATACATTAACTCCGTTACACATGAAATGCGCTTCATAAATAAAGTTGAACTGAATTGAATAAGCTCTGAAACAACCTAATTTTCACTACAACACACATGACAATGCAGACAAGACTGTGCATATAAGGAAAAAACTAATTTTAACTGCAGTAAAGGCCTTTAATGGTCTTTTTTGTACTGTATTTGGATGTCATGTCTTCTGATTTAACCATGTTGAATTTGAATTGCAAAGGCTGCCTCTCAGATGGACAGATGGATCAACATGTGACCCCATTGGCTGTTTTCAGAATGACTTAAATCACACTTTAAATATAACAGTAAGTCCAGTGATCTGGCAGTAACACAGACAGTTCTGGCAAAAAAGCAAACGTCCAAATAAAAAAAAAAAAGGGAAAAATATTTGTCCTGTAATATACCTCATTCTGTTTTAGTATCTGAAGAGCCATCAGACTTATGGATGAGCCAAGGTACAGCAGCTCAGTAATAGATCAACCCAGACAAAAAAGTGCATCTGTCCTGAGTTTGGACTCCAACTGTTCTGCAAAGGAAAGACTGTGTCACACTGTTTTGTTTTGTTTTTTCTTTCTCTACATGCCACAGTGTCATAAACAGTACTTTTACAGTGGATTCTATTCTAAATGTTTCTTTTACTTGTGTACTTTAGTGGAGGATAGCTTCTTTTTTTATTATGCTTAACTTACTTTCTCCCAAAACACGTCTACCACATGACTATGGCCTTTAAATCTCCTGAGGACCCTTGGATTCACTGCCGAACCGGTTTTAGTTCATCAACTGCTGTATTGTAATGTTGATGAGCACAGACTTTTGGAGCCGCATATGCTTCAATGACTCATTTTAAACCTTTTTCATGACTCTTTTCAGAAGAAAACCTTACTGGGTGTTAAAATGGATACTGTACTGCAGATGTCTCAGTTCTTGTTTTTTTGTGCGTTTAAATTTCACATTTTGTCATTAAATCACTGACTACATTAACAGCAGACAAGCTGTTATTTGAACAATTTGTGACATTTCCCAGTACAGCTGCATTTTTTATTTTATTTTATTTTATTTTTTTTTTATCTCCCATTGTTTTATGACAGAGCGGTCAAACTCATTTTAGCTCAGGGGCCACATTCAGCCCAATCTAATCTCAACTGGGCCGTAAAATAATAAGTGAAAAAAGCTAAATTACATAATGAAAATGTTTACATCTACAAACTCTCCTTTAAAAAATTTGAAGAACATGAACAACTTGAAATTTCTTAGGAAAAGTGAGTGCAGTTTTAACAATATTCTGCCTCAGTTTATCATTTACATGCGTGCATTGCAAATTACATACCACAGTGGATCAACAAATACACAAAACATTTAGTGACAGGCAGAATATTGGTCAAATTATACATACTTCTCTTAAGATATTTCAGGATGTTGATATTTGTTCAGGTTATCCACAGTTTTGACAAAAGGATCATTTGTAAATGTAAAGATTTTCATGTAATTTTACCATTTTACACTGAAACAGAGAGAAAACTTTGTAGTTGTCATTATTTATAGGTAATTATGTTATTATTTCACTGGTCTTTAGATCATATTGGTCTAAATATGGTATCTAAACTGAAACAATTTTGACACCATTGATTGTTAACATCTTCAATGTAATTTTTGCATCACACAAATTTCGCATTTTTCTCAACTACGCAGTTGACCCTTTGGCGGGCAAGTTTTGTATGATATGCACTATGTCCTGCTATCTTGAAGGGTCAGAGATTATTTCTGAAGCCAAAACACTATAAAGGAGATAGAAAGAAAAAACATATTTTCAAATATCAAAGGCTACATTCAGACAGCAGATCTTAATGCACAATTTGTATTTTTGGGTGAAATTAGATTTTTTTTGTGTGCTTGTTCATATTACACATTAAATGCGACTTCTGTCAGTTTTGAGTATGAACTGAATGCGACCCTGAAGTGACCCGCGTGCGCAAAAGAGGTCCTGATGTAATATGTGACCATGCAGGCACGCACTGTGTTTACGGAAGTAAACATGTTTTTCCCGCTGCTCCTCCTTCTGGGACGCAGAATATGTTGTTTGTATGATGTTGGTCGCATTTCAATGATGTAAAGGTCGGATAAATGCGACCTGGCCGTTCAGACTGTACATCAGATACGTATCGTATTTAGGACCACATATGAAAGTGGCCTGAGTCGGATTTGAAAAAATCGGATTTGTGCTGTTCAAACTGTCTTTAACAGATTGTATACAGGTCATATATGGGCAAAAAAATCGGATTTGGGCAACATTTGCTTGCCGTATAAACATAGCGTAAATGTGGATCTTGCCTACGAACTAACACCAGCACCAGCCCAGATTCAGGAGTGTAGTCTTGGATCAAGTTGTGAAGGTACATTGTTGACATTGTGTCACTGCATTGGTCCTTTTCTTTGTGCTCCTCAGAAAAGCAGAAAGCTGAAATATAAAACACACATAAAACCAACAGTAGGTTTGTCCTGGTAAAAATGGGTATGAAGCACAGCATCCTTGACAGATGAAATCAGTAATAGAAAAAGCTGAAAATGTGTGGCTGGTCAGGGACAAACATATAACCTGTCATGTTTCACAGCAAGAATTTCTGTCCACTGTCCACATGACTCAAACTGGGCTGAAGCTTTACGTTCTTAATGGCCAATTAGTCTGCTAGTAGGGTAAAATACGTTACAGATACACACTGTATATTCTCAAAATAAACTCCTGAATGTGTCTGCGTTGCTGTGGTGTGAAGCAGTGGAGCAGCCTTCTCAGCTTGTCATAAGCCTTTTCTTCATCCACATCCCCCTCCACGTTGTTGGAGACCTAATTCTGCCTGCAGGCTGCGTGTGTGTCTCTCATCTTCTATCTTTGTGAGGACAGTGAAGCGTTTAGTCAGGATATAAGGATTTTCGTCAGGATTGTCAGGATATTTTTGAAAGTGAAGGCATCTTGTCTGGTCTTCTCTTCTTCAGCGGGGGCTGTTCATCCTGGTTTGGATTCAGTAGCTAGGTGGGAATGAAGATGAAGGTAGTTATATGTGCATGTTTAAATGAGGACACGTTAGATGTGTCTTTTTTTTCTTTTTTTTTAGCAGAAAATAAAAATTTCATGCATTATCAAGACGTGATTCCTTTACAATATTCAGAACAACAAACGTGGTACTTGATTGCTTGTATCTTCCTGCCTCCTCGGTGTTGACAATATGCCAGTGAAATAAACAAAGAGAATCTGTTGTGAGCCCTGCGGCTACTGCAAACATGTTTACCCTCAACAAGTTTTGTCCAATCATGACATATATAATTAAGATCTAACATTTCTTCGCTTAAAAAAAAAAAAAAAAAGGAAAGAAAACATTTTGGGTTTTAACAGTGAGTTTCTCTGAGCTACATGACATGGCGTCCAGTCATTAATGAAAACTGGCTGATATGATTGTGTCTCAATTAAAGCGGGATGTGTTGTGGGGCTCCCTTGATTTCCTGGTGTCAGATGTGAATAATGATGATTACTGCAGAGCAGAGAGGGCTGACAGAGACCTTTAGAGAGAGGGAGTGTGACGTGTCCGGCATGCCGAACACTCTGCACCGCTATTACACTTTTACATCAAAGATTATGGAGGAGTCCACTACTCCTGGCACATGAATTTTCAGCAAAAACCTTAGAATACTTTTAAATTTAACTCTCTGATCTCATCTATATTTATATTCATATATTATTCTCTTTATTATTCTCACATATGCCTGCCTGTGTGGCTGCGTGGTTAGCAGGTTCTAAAAGAGATGTATACTCTTATTTTCTTGAATAAATATGCTTTTTATTATATAACAACTGCACTGTTGTGATCACAAGTTTTTATTAGCTTTGTTTGAACACTCTAATAGGTGTTCTGTTGTTCCTTTTGTGAATTATCACCCTGACATAAAAAAAAAAGGATTTTTTTTTGTTAGACAGCTCTACTAGTTGTGGTAAGAATTTCATCCTGTAAGACTATATAGTGTTTTGTGGCATAAATGTCTTTAAGTTTCCTATTAGCTATATAGGCAAATTTCCAATAGCCATCCTGTTAGCATAATGTTGCTACATTAGCTAAGGCTTGGAAATAATTTGTTATTGCATATTCTCAGTCTGTCTGCTAATTAGAGTGCTTATACATTACACTAAGTTGAAATTACTTTTATTGTTATGTCATGTCAACATTTATTAAGTAATCAAAATTACGCAGACATTGAACATAACATTTGTGTTTTCTGTGAGTTAGCAGTAGAATTAGCATTGAGGTAGTTTACTCCATAGCTTAATAGTGGAACCAGTGCCGAGGTAGTGTAATACCACTGATGGTCCACTGATAATGAACTTAAAATACTGAATTGATTATTTTTCCGTAGTCATTGTAGTCTGATTTTTCTTTTTTTTTTTTTTTAACGTGGACCCTCTTTTATAAGTGTGTTATTTAGTTTATTGTGAATTATTGCTCTAGCTTTTAATAAGATGCTACAATGTTTACTGCGTCATGTTTTAATTGACATGTTTGATTGACAGCTTGGGAAGTCAGGACTTCCAGAGCTTCAGTTTATTGAATAAAACATTTTATTGGCTCTAACAAACCAAGACCATGATTGCCAAAATGTCATTCTCAAGGCTTCAGGATAGCCAGATGAACCATGAACTGACCAAGCAACACTCTTTTATATGATCTCACATTTCCATTGTACCGTGGATGGAATGTTTAATATCTGACTTGTGATGTTTGTTTTGTTTCCACTTTTTTTCTTGGCAAATGTTGATTCTGCAGTCACTGGTGTAACATAATAGATCTAGAATAGATTGAGTCTCAAGAGATTCAATCGTCTTATCTCAGGACCAATATGGTAAAAGAATGTGAAATGAGACTAAACCTGAGTCTGTAATCAGTCCAATCATGCTTCCCTTTTTAGCAAACACTAAATATTTCACTAAGAGCCAGAAATAGATATATTAGACACTTAGCAGTCACTATCATTTAACATCACTGTGAGTGGTGACTCTTACATCACCTGGATCATATTTTCACATCTGTGAAATGTGATGCATTGCATTGTGTGGTGTAAATACCAGGTGCTACTTTTGCCCTTCCACTTCTAAGATGTTGAGAGCACTATATATTGGATAGATGTACACATTCAGATCTTATACACTAAATATAGCGTACTGCAATTTGTGGAAAACACAGGGAGGAAGATGATAACCACACTGCAGTGAGTGTGGCTGGAGACTCCATGCATTGAATCTGCATCTGATGTTACAAATACTTAAGAAAGTGATTAAAATGTGAGTTTTAAACTCTAAGTGTTCCACTCGGTGTGCCTAAGATAATCAAACAACATGACTGACTGTGACATTGTGTCTTCAAGCCCAAAACTTCCAGGATATTACACCAACATGCTTTTTCATGTAGGTTAGAAACTAGATAAAGTTCTTAGAAGGACAAAGCTGAGAGAGACATTTATTTAAAATTCACTAACACACCAGTTGTTGAAGTAGCCGCAGTTATCATGTCACTTATCAAGGCTGGTTTCCACACAATCTAATGCTAGTTACTGAAATAGGTCATTGGCAGTGGTGTAGTCCATATACGGCAGTATATGACGTATACCTACTTATTTTTCAGTCAGCATTGGGTATACCCACTTCTAAATTTCCCCGATGTGCACCATTTAGTATTGTTTTTTTTTTTCCAACTTTATTGAAAATATATTGGTATACAAAACAGAGAAATTTTGAACAAACATCAAGATGTCAAAAGGAAAAAGCATCTAAACAAATAAATTAAAATAATGCAAAGACTTAGAAACACAAAGAAAGGTAGACAAACAATAATAAAAACTTAAAATATACAGATCTAAGAAAAATACATAAATAAATAAATAATGAATAAATACATCAGAGAGTAAATTAAGTGCATTTTAAAGAATTCCTTATAAATTGCCAGAGTGTTAGTGCTTTTTTTGTTAAAGATAAATTCCATTGATTTCATATATTTTTCAAATTCAATCAGAAAGACTTTAAAATTTGGGTGTGTTTTGGCATATTTATTTTTGTGTATATGAAATTTTCCAAATAAAATAATCAGATTAACAATAAATTCCAAATTACGAATGTCATTTTCCAAATATGTAAGTACATTTTGAGATGTTATAGCTATATTTACATTACTTTTAGATATGATATACTTTTCAATTTTAGATCAGAAGTTGGAAGAGTGCACACAAAGAAAGAATAAGTGTAAATTAGTTTCAGGATATGAATGACAAAATTTACATATTTCTTCAATGTCAGAAAATCTACATAAAATAGCATTGGAGGGATATACGGTATGTAAAACCTTAAGATGTATTATTCTAGTTTTGTTTGTAATACAGTATTTATATGGTAATGTCATGCTTTTGACCACTCAATGTTAGAGAAAGTCGAGCTCCAGAAGGCTTTGCCTCATGGGGAAATTTTTCTCTTTTCATGCAGTGCTAGCTTCTGTTCATGGTCACATAGGTTTTCATCCACATACTGATTATTAGCTTTCTGCACCATTCAGTAGTATCTGAGCCAGACTGCTAATTTTTATCTCCTAAGATGGTGAAGCCATGACCCGCCCTACTCTGCCTCCTGCTGGCTAGTACTCACTGGCCTCACTGATTAGATTGGTTTACTTTAGGCATGAGGACTGATGAGCCCATCAGAGGCAGAGTAGGGCGGCCTCAGGTGGTCGTGCCACCCCAGTTGATTGACAGGTCACAGCACGTGTCGTTGAAAGATGTGAGGTTATTGGAAATGCAAATGAGAAAAGCAAAATAAACGTCTTTCAAGTGAGTGACACATATTGAGAGAACCTACTTTAATGGAATACATAATTCTGAGGTAAGTTTTGAGATGGTTTCCAAATGAGTCACTGTTTTAAACTACTGGCCATATGACTGCACATTTAGAGAAGAGATTTTGTCGGCAATAGTTAAACTGTGTGAGTAGGCTAACGTTATGAAAGGCAACATTATGAAAGGCTAATGCTATCCTATGTTTGCCCATGTTGAATACGTTTGACATTCAGTAAGACCAGTAATACCTACAAAACACTCTTGATCAAGTCATGATGATTTTATAATAGTGAGCAAATACTACTGACGGATTTTTGGGTAAACTAAATCGAGTAGTTTTACATGTCACTGTTTCTACACAGGACGCTTTTCTGGAAGAAAAAAAAAAAAAGGCAAAAATTGAGAGTATACCCACTTCTCCAGGGACCACTACACCACTGGTCATTGGACATTACAGAGTACAATATTTAGCCCTGGCTGGAGACTGTCTGATTACCTTCATGTCATGAAATACAGAAAGAAACTAGAAGCACTCGGAGAGCGCAGACCCCCGCCAAGGCTGATCAGTGGTCCCCCCCATGGGGCCCCCCCACGCCAAAGAGGTTATGTTTTTGCCAGGGTTTGTTTGTCTGTCTGTCTGTCTGTCCGTTAGTGTGCAACATAACTCAAAAAGTTATGGACAGATTTTGTTGAAATTTTCTGGTCTGCGCCCCCCCGGGGGCCCCCCACCCCCGATCACCACCAAAATTTAATCATTTCTTCCTTATCCCATTTCCAACAAACCCTGAAAATTTCATCAAAATCTGTCCATAACTTTTTGAGTTATGTTGTACACTAACGGACAGACAAACAGACAGACAGACAGACAAACAAACAAACCCTGGCAAAAACATAACCTCCTTGGCAGAGGTAATAAACGTCTTTCAAGTGAGTGACACATATTGAGAGAACCTACTTTAATGGAATACATAATTCTGAGGTAAGTTTTGAGATGGTTTCCAAATGAGTCACTGTTTTAAACTACTGGCCATATGACTGCACATTTAGAGGAGAGATTTTGTCGGCAATAGTTAAACTGTGTGAGTAGGCTAACGTTATGAAAGGCTAACATTATGAAAGGCTAACGTTATCCTATGTTTGCCTCATGTTGAATATGTTTGACATTCAGTAAGACCAGTAATACCTACAAAACACTCTTGATCAAGTCATGATGATTTTATAATAGTGAGCAAATACTACTGACGGATTATTGGGTAAACTAAATCGAGTAGTTTTACATGTCACTGTTTCTAAAAAGGACGCTTTTCTGGAAGAAAAAATTTTTTAAAAAAGGCAAAAATTGAGAGTATACCCACTTCTCCAGGGACCACTACACCACTGGTCATTGGACATTACAGAGTACAATATTTAGCCCTGGCTGGAGACTGTCTGATTACCTTCATGTCCATGAAATACAGAAAGAAATATACATGTGACATAAATAAAACATAAATGTAGTCAAACATAGTTGTGCCTTAATTTGCTTATCATAATTTTATAGTTTTGGATGGAGATGTATGGTTGGTTGCAGATGTTATTATATGTATTATAATCATATAATGGGTAGTTACTGGAAATGAAGCTGAAGCTGATGGGAATATGGTCATTTTTACAGGTATTTGGTAGAACCCCAAAAATAGGATCCTACAAGTTTTCTTCTTTCTTCTTTCTTTTCTTTCTTCTTTCTTTCTCTTTCTTCTTTCTCTCTTTCTTTTCCTCTAGTTCTTTCTTTCTTTCTCTTTCTTTCTTTTTACATCTGTCTCTGTATCTACACATGGCTTAAATGAACTGTGGTGCTGACGTCCTGTTCTCTACCTTTAATGAAAACAGCTGTGTGTTCACATGTTCTTTCTTTCTTTCTTCTTTGTTTTTTCTGTTTCTTAATTCGTTCTGTCTGTCTGTCTTTCTCTTTCTTTCTTTCTTCTTTCTTTCTTTCTTTCTTTCTTTCTTTCTTTTTCTGTCTGTCTGTCTGTCTGTCTGTTGTCTTTCTTTCTTTCTTTCTTTCTTTCTTTCTTTCTTTCTTTCTTTCTACATCTGTCTCTACATGGCTTAAATGAACTGTGGTGCTGACGTCCTGTTCTCTACCTTTAATGAAAACAGCTGTGTGTTCACATGTTCTTTCTTTCTTTCTTTCTTGTTTTTTCTGTCTTTTACTTCGTTCTGTCTGTCTGTCTTTCTTTTCTTTCTTTCTTTCTTTCTTTCTGTCTTTCTTTGTTGTCTGTCTGTCTGTCTGTCTGTCTGTCTGTCGTCTTTCTTTATTTCTTTCTTTCTTTCTTCTTTCTTCTTTTTCTTCTACATCTGTCTCTACATGGCTTAAATGAACTGTGGTGCTGACGTCCTGTTCTCTACCTTTAATGAAAACAGCTGAGTGTGTTCACATTGGCGGACTGGGCCACAATCATCATTGCCGTTACCCTTTGTGACCTCTGACAGTAACTGATATGAATCAATCTGAAGTCTGGCCTGTCAGACAGAACTGAGGGGTTTATTTAGAGTCAATGAGTGCTGTCAGTTTGTTCCTCTGATGTTTTCCACATGGCTTCCACAGCCTGGAGAAATACACCACAGCACAGGGGCGGGGAACTTGTAATGAGTGACTGTAAGATGTCAAATTCACTATCAACACACATAACATTCATGTGTGTCTGTGTGAGTTTATGTGTTTGCTCTAAACTGCTTCTCAGCTGGAAAGTCAGCTGGGATCATAACTTTGCTTAATTACTTTAAGATTTCTTAGGTTTTGCTTCAGCCAGTGACTTATCTGTGCTCTAAAGTAGTTTTCCGGAGTTTTACAGTTTTCCTGTCCTTTTATCTTTGTTTTTTTCTTCAGGTGGACTGTGTTTATCACTGTGACTGGATGAACCCCACTGTTTACTCATCCATCGATTCATCCCTCCATCACTCCATCAGTCGGAGGAAGGATCTGATGAGAGGACTGCAGAGAGAGGAGAGAACAGAAGACCTGCTATGGCTGGCGGTATGTTAAAAATGATAAGAAAACAGAAAAGTGCTCCATTATTCTTCTCTGTTGTTCCCTCTGTTGCACTTCCTTCCACACCTCTGATGCCTGCCTATTGTCTGTCATGTAGTAGCTGATGGTGTAGGAAGTCTGGGTCCTGAGCAGAACCACCTGAGTGTCCCCGTCACTGATCATGGGGCCTGGGCCACGGCCATGAACAACCTGGGCATCATGCCAGTGGGCATCGGTGGGCAGCCATTGGTCTCAGGTACTGTACTCTGCTTGACAGTTTGTAGAATTGATATCTGGGCCATATTTTAGTGGACTGAAGAACCATGACATTTCTTATTACCCCGCCCCCCACGGGGAGGCAAGGAGGATATTTGGTTCAGTTTGTTTGTGTGTTTATTACCTCTGCCAGGAGGTTGTGTGATCACTTTGCTTTGTTTATTTGTTAGCAAGATAACTCAAAAAGTTATGGACGGATTTTCATGAAATTTTCATGAAATGTTGATACTGGCACAAGGAAGAAATGATTAAATTTTAGTGGTAATGGATGGGGTGTGTGTGTGTGTGTGGGGGGGGGGGGGGGGGCAGATCTGCGCTCTCTGAGTGCTTTTCTTGTTTGTTTGATTGTTAACACTCTAGCAGCAAAACTATTGGTTGAAATCATACCAACTTGGGTTTATATATTACCAGTGACCCAGAATAGATGTTATTACATTTTGGGAAAAGCAGGTCAAAGTTAAAATTTTTTATGAATTTTTACCTCCGCCAAGGAGGTTATGTTTTTGCCAGGGTTTGTTTGTTTGTTTGTTTGTTTGTCTGTTTGTCTGTCCGTTAGTGTGCAACATAACTCAAAAAGTTATGGACAGATTTGGATGAAATTTCAGGGTTTGTTGGAAATGGGATAAGGAAGAAATGATTAAATTTTGGTGGTGATCGGGGGTGGGGGGGCCCACGGGGGGGGCACAGACCACAAAATTCATCCAAATCTGTCCATAACTTTTTGAGTTATGTTGCACCTAACAAACAGACAGACAGACAAACAAACAAACAAACCTGGCAAAACATAACTCCTTGGGTGTGGGGGGGCCCACGGGGGGGGCACTGATCAGCCTTGGCGGAGGTCTGCGCTCTGAGTGCTTCTAGGAGGAGGTTAGTTTTTTGCCAGGGTGTTTGTTTGTTTGTTTGTTTGTTTGTTGTCTGTTTGTCTGTCCGTTAGGTGCAACATAATCAAAAAGTCATGGACAGATTTGGATGAAATTTTCAGGGTTTGTTGGAAATGGGATAAGGAAGAAATTATTAAATTTTGGTGGTGATCGGGGGTGGGGGGGCCCACACGGGGGGGGGGCACTGATCAGCCTTGGCGGAGGTCTGCGCTCTCCGAGTGCCTCTAGTTTTACATATTTTTTCCCCTCCCATTTACTTATGATGGGTGAGATTTCACATGTCTATATAAATATCAATTTTGTTTCAATTTACTTCAGACTTGGCACATATATAGAGGCAACTGATATGCTGCCATCAGCACATGCAGAGACATGATGTCATCAGCTGGATCGATGCCAAAATAAGCTACAATACGTGCAAGGGGCGGGGTTTGTTGTGCCTGGCGCCACTTGTTGGTTGTTGAACTACTGATTTAAAGTCAATAGTTTGCAGTTTAACCAACGCTTTTTGGAGCCAGAACTGACAATACAGGGGGCATAAGGGGTTAGAGTTGTCTCCAAGGGGTCGTGGATGAGCTAATGCTAAATGCTAGCTTACAGAACTGGTATTATAGTGATCTTCATCAAGCCATTCTCCACTTTTGTTTGTGCAACCTTTTAACTACAATTACTATTTAGTTGATTTATTAAGTAAATAGTCGGGCAAGAGAGCAGTTATACCAACCTTGTAAATTAAAGTCAAACATGAAAGACTTCTATTGGACCTGAGATCTGATTAATGGAGCAGTAAGATAACATGGATTACCAAAACACTTAGTCAGAGCAGCTATTGAGGCAAATGAACTGAAGTGTAAGGGAACCAGGGCTTTTTAAAACCAACCTCAGCAGCCGTCAGATCAAAGTCCCTGCCCTTTGGTTTGAGCAGCCAGAAATATTCTGGACCACAAATAATAAAATGTGGTAGATTTATTTAGGAAATATCTATCATCAACAGGCAACAGTATAATTTACCTGACGTGCTGCTTGTGTCTGCCTGCATTCATCTATATTCGCTGCCTTTTTGCTCTGTTTTTGGTCTTTACTAGTTGTAGTAAACTTAGAAATTGAATGTGTTCACCTCATACCTTTTGTGCTGCATGTTGATAAGTGGGCAATGGAAAGTGTAAAGGCATTGTAGTTTTGAGCTTTTTCAGTAAAAAAAAAGAAAAGGAAAGGTGCACTGTTGATTTTAGTAAATAGTTGAATTAATTTAACTCATAAGACCTGCTGCTACTTTTGTGGCAGTTCCAAAATATTTTTTCCTCTTTAATTAACTTTTCTTAAGTGATTTATCACCATTTATTATGACATTATCCTCTGTATTTTGAAAATTTTCAGTGAAAATCAAGTATTTTCCTATATTTAACCCAAAGACCCAAACATTTATTGTCAACCAAAAACATCTACTGATCTAAGCTGTTTAATACCTGTACACTAATCCGATCAATCCATGTCAATAATTGGTGTAAATATAGTTTGTCATCTTTTAATAGTCATCAAATATGACCCATTTGGACGTTCAGAGGCTCTGTAGTTACCGTGGAAACACCGTCATCTTCTACAGCATTGATTCACCAGTAAAACCCATGGAGTTGGATCAATGACAGTGGATGGAAACACTGGGTTTATGTTCAGTTAATGAGAGATTTGACTGAAAATGTCACTTTTTCTTCCGTTTTCTCTGTTTTTGATATTATAACCCTCAACTTTAATCTGAGCTTTTATGAACATCTATAAGATCAGTAAATGAAATGTAGGAATATACTTGATTTTCACAAAAACAAAAAAAAAAACAAAAAAAAAAAAACACAACGTACAGAAGATAATATTGCAATAAATGGTGATAAATCACTTAAGAAAGGTAAAATCTAGAGGAAAATTCCTATGGGAACTGACACAAAAGTAACTCCTAGGGCTTTGTGGGCTAATTTACTGATCATGTAGATGTTCTTAAAAGCTCAGATTAAAGTTAACGGCTATTATATCAAAAACAGAGAAAACTGAAGAGAAAGTGACTATTTCAGCAAAATATATATCATTAACTGAACATACACCCAGTGTGTCCATCCACTGTCATTTTGTATCAATGTTGTAGATGATGACGATGTTTCCATGGTAACTACGGAGCCTTTGAATGTCCATTTGAGTCATATCTGATGACCATGAAAAGATGCCAAACTGTATTTTTCACCAATTATTTACATGTAAAGACCCAGAGCTGCTTTTGTGTCAGTTCCCAAAGGAATTTTTCTAGATATTTAACCTTTCTTAAGTGATTTATCACCATTTATTGTAATATTATCTTCTGTATTTTGTGTTTTTCGGTGAAAATCAAGTATTTTTCTACATTTAATTAGCTGATCATTTAGATGTTCATTAAAGCTCAGATTAAAGTTGATGGTTATTATATTAGAAACAGACAAAACTGAAGAATAAGTCAAATCTATCATTAACTGAACATAAACTGAGCGTCTCCATCCGCTGTCATTGGTCCAACTCTACAGGTTTTTATTGGTGAATCAATGTTGTAGAAGATGACGGAGTGCCCATAGTAACTACGGAGCCTCTGAACGTCCAAATAGGTCATATCTGATGACCATGAAAAGACAACAAACTGTATTTTACACCAATTATTGACATGTATTGATAGGATTAGTGGATCAACAGTTATTAAGCATTTTAGATCAGTAGATGGTTTTGCTCTTAGGTGGCTGTTTTTTTTTATATGGGTTAAAGGCAGTACAGTGATCAGTACCGCTCTGAACAGCATGAAGACTGTACTGTGTTTGTAAATGACCTTGAGTATCTACGGCACAGAGAGAACTGCAGCAGAGAGTATAAGAGATGTAGTTGCCAGAGATTTTCCCAGATGATCATACTGTGACACTATTTAAAGAGGGCAGGACTGGAAAACCACTCAACACAATAGAAACTCACACATCTGGATATCATATATTCGCTTCCATTTTAACTCTCATTTCCTGACATTTAATACTGTTTTAACCCCAAAACGGCCCTATAGAGTCTAATGTAAACCCAGAAGTCCTTCAACGTCCACAACTTTTGTGAAATCGGAGCGTTTTATGTGTCCATGAGTAATTGTCAGCAGTGTACAGTATGGCTACGCTCCAAACACACTGGTCTATTTTGTTATTTCGAGTAAAACTACACTAAGCTTCGCGTGTAGCCACTCGATTTCATTTTCTCTTTTTCTGGGCTTAATTTCACCTTGGAATCTATTTGTGAAATTGTTTTTCTGAGACTCAGGGATTTGTCTGAGCTTTGTGGTTGTGGCTCTTTCTACTATATAAAGACTCTGGGGTTTGTCATTGTATAAACGGTACATTGTGAGGGTTTATTAAATGAGTATGTGAGGAGATTTGTTGAGTAGGAGTTTTTTTGTGTGTGTGTTAAGCCCACAATAATTGAATGCATGGATTTAACTGGGAGAGGCTGGGATGAGGAAAGAGGAGAGAAGTGTTGCAAAGAGCGACAGACAGCAGTGTAGCAACCCAATTCCACCAGAGGCCAAATATTAAAATGATGACATGATATTATTTACAGTGCTGATGTGAGCCTGACCTGACTCCACCCCTGGCAACGGCCGCAGACCCTCTCCCTGTTTCAGCTACATGTGGGAACATTTAGATAATGAAAGGCTGAAAAATGAGACAGAAAAAAGGTGAATCTGATATGTGTGTGTTGATGGATCAGTTCACTCAAATCCTAAAAACATATGTTTCCACTTCCCTTTTGCGGATGATTTGTGCGTTTTCTAAGCCTCTGACTGAAAGCCTGAGGGTTAGTTGAAGCGTGTTCGGGATCTTGTTATACAGATTAAAAAGTAGGATTATTTTTAACTTTCACTCATCTACAAACCCCAGAAAATAAAGTTAATTCACCTGAAAAGTAAAGGTTGTAAATATTGTATGTGTTCATTGACCAACCTAATTGTAGTTTGTGAATATAAACAAATTTACATATTGATGCCAACAACTAAAAAACAAACAAAAAATAGGCACATTTACCACTGTGTCATATGGTTTTTCTTTGTTATTAGACTTTTTTTTTTAAACTGAGGACACTAAGTCTATGTTCAGATAGCAGGTCTTAATGCACAATTGTGATTTTTTGGTGAAATCTGATTTTTTTGTGTGATCATTCACGTTACACATTAACCCTATAATGCCAAATGTATCATATTTCATACATGAGTTTTGAAGCCCTCTACATGATCAGTGTGATTTTTTAAAAAAACCTGATGTATACAATTAGATACATACAATACACAGATAATCCACCAGGGGGAAGGAATTCATTCACCAGAGGCCTTTCCAGTGACACTACAAGACTGTCATTATTGAGGAAGGAGGTAGAACTTTGCCAGTTTTGAAAAGGATTTATCAATTTGTTAGATGTTTTTGTTTGTTCAAAAATAATATTTGAGCATTGAGACCCGAAGTACTAAATATGATACAAAATTGAACTCATACATGGAAACAGATACTTGAAAAAAAAATGTTTTTGGTTGTTCAGAGGGACCAATAAAGGCTCCAGTTTCAAAGAAGTGGAATTTTCTGTCAATGATTTAATGGTTCAGGCTTTACAGGGTTAAATGCGACTTCTATCAGTTTGTAGTAGGAACTGAATGCGACCCTGAAGTGACCCGCATGCGCAAAAAGGGGTCCTGACATAATACGTGACCACTCAGGCACACACTGTGTTTACAGAAGTAGATACAGTCATGGAAAAAGAATTATTAGACCACCCCTTGTTTTCCTCAATTTCTTGTCCATTTTAATGCCTGGTACAACTAAAGGTACATTTGTTTGGACAAATATAATGATAACAACAAAAATAGCTCATAAGAGTTTAATTTAAGAGCTGATATCTAGCCATTTTGTATGGTTTTCTTGATAATAACCAAAATCACTTCAGTTCTTACATCAATACCTATGGCATTATACTGACAAAAACAGTGCTTTTAGGCATTCCATGTTTTCTTTTCTGTCTGTTTTAGTCACATGATACACACAGGAGTTAGTACTTGATTGCATAACCATTGTTTTTGATGACTTTTGATGGTTTAATAATTTTTTCCGCGACTGTATGTTTTCCCACCTCTCCTCCTCCTGGGGGGCAGAATTGTGATGTTTGTCGCATTTCAATAACGTAAAGGTCAGATAAATGCGACTTGGCCATTCAGACTGAAGTCGCATTACAACGTATCGGGTACGTATTGGACTGACATATGAAAGTGGCCTTGATCAGATCTGAAAAAATCGGATTTGTGCTGTTCAAACTGTCTTTAACAGATCAGATACAGGTCACATATGCAAAAAAAACTGGATTTGGGCTACATTTTCCTGTAGTCTGAACGTAGTCTAATAGATGCACTTTTGGAGGTGAAGAATGCTGACATACATTCAACACTGGCTGCTCTAGACAGTAATCTGAATCTTTTGACAGTATTTCGGTGTTAAGGTTTATGGTAAAAAGTTGGGGTTCTATTTTGAAGTGACTGACACTTAACTCACAAGTGTTGAGCCTTTACACATCCTTGTAAAGACTAAAGCATCATCCACACTAAAAGGCATATTCTCTCCATCTGTTTAAAAAATAGAGACTCAGTGCTAATTTTGTGACGGTTCCCAAATGATTTGTTCTGTCTATTTAACCTTTCTTATGTGATTTATCACCATTTATTATATTATTCTCTGTATTTTACATTTTTCTCTCTAATTTACGTATGTGTTTTTCTATATTTATGAAGCTTATGAAAATTCAGTAAATTCAAACTTTATTATATTAAAACAGAGAAAACCGAAGAAAAAGTGACTTTTTCAGCAAATATTTCAATAACTGAATGGAAAAACAAGTGTCTCCATTCACTGTCATTGATCCAACTTAGGGATGTAAACAGTTAATCGACTATCAATTAACTGTCGTTAAGAATTTGCTCGATTAAATTATCAAATTATCGGTTAACTGCCCTTTTCCACATCCTGTCCGAAGCTGCCAGTTTGTCTGATCCACTTTAGATTAAATTGGTCTGTGGAACCTGAACTGAAATGATTTTGACACCATTGATCATTAATATCGTCAGTGGAATTTTTTGCATTTCACACATTCATCCCACAGGCCGGAGTGGACCCTTTGGTGGGCTGGTTTTGGCCCAGGAGCCGTGTGTTTGATACCTGTGCATTAAC
Source organism: Sphaeramia orbicularis (assembly GCF_902148855.1). Lineage (NCBI taxonomy): Eukaryota > Metazoa > Chordata > Actinopteri > Kurtiformes > Apogonidae > Sphaeramia > Sphaeramia orbicularis. Next base: position 44,168,524 of record NC_043977.1, read on the forward strand.
CTGTTGAGGTGCATGTTTTTGGATGGTGAGAAAAGCCATGCAGACCGTGTCGCCTTAAAATAAATGTTCAAATGAATTAACAATTTGCAGTTCAGATGGGAGTTTTTAATTGAATTTTATAAACTAAATCTAATATGTGTGTGTGTTCACGGGTCAGTTCACCCAAATTGAAAAAAACCTGTTTCCACTTCTCTTTGGCAGGTGATTTTCACTATTTAAGCCTCTGGTTAAAACGTGAGTGTTACATTTATGGCTGAATCAGGATCTTTATGAAAAGATTAGAAGACGGATTATTTTAAGCCCTTGCTGATCCATGTGTCTCGATTGATGAATCTCACTCTAAAGGTAATTACAACCAGATGTGACGTTGTGTGTCTGATGAAAAAACGTCAGTAAAATAATCACAATTAAATGCGTAAATGCTTATGTTTTTTTCTGCCAGTGCTTTTCATTCATTTCTTGGCTCTGCCTTTCATTCTTGCCCTCCCTGTGTGTGCTTTATGCTTTTTTTTCCTCAGTATTTCTCCCTCTGTCGTAGTGTGTTTCTGTGCCTGGCAGACGCAGCAGAGCTCGGAGCCAAAGAAATGAACCTGGCTTGAATCATTTTGGCTCACAGAGAAAAAGCTCTGAGCAAAAAGCAGCCTTATGTGATTATGATGAATGTGTGGCACGTAGATGTGTAATTTACCTGTCGGGGCTATCGCAGACAACACTTTAATGAGTTTTCCTAAGACCTGAAGAATCTGTGAATGCGCCCAGGCTACAAATGCTCAGATTTATGGAAGATGAGCTATCTAAGTGTTTCTTTTTTTTTCAATCCTGAAGGTTTCTAATAAACAGTGTTTCTTTCTTTGTGACACACAAAACCCTGTGTAGAATTTACTGTTGTGTATTACTAGTAGCAGAAACATAACCTATGAAGACCCAAACATCTACTGATCTAAACTGTTTAATACCCGTTGATCCACTAATCCTGTCAACACATGTAATTAATTGGTGTAAAATGCAGGTTGTCATCTTTTAATAGTCATCAGATATGACCCATTTGGACGTTCAGAGGCTCCGTAGTTACCGTGGAAACACCGTCATCTCCTACAGCATTGATTCACCAGTAAAACCCATGGAGTTGAATCAATGACATGTGGATGGAAATGCTTGGTTTAGGTTCAATTAATGATATATTTTGCCGAAAAACTCACCCTTTTCTTCTGTTTTCTCTGCTTTTTATGTAATAACCCTCAACTTTAATCTAAGCTGTTATGAACCATCAACATGATTAGTAAATTAAATATAGAAAAATAACCTGATTTTTACTGAAAAAATGCAAAAAAAAACAGCTGAATAATATTATAATAAATGTAAATAAATCACTTAAGAAAGGTTAAATAGAGAGAGAAAATCATTTGGAAGTTGACACAAAAGTATCACTGCGTGTTTATGGGTTTAAAGAGAGACCACTGGTTTTAATAGCATGTATTTATAGAAACTGATAGAAATAAAAATAATGGATTGGATTTCTTTTCTTCTTCTATGTTTAGTGCCTTGTTTCCAAAATTTCATGGAAAGCACATAAGAAAAATAATTTATATTTATATTTCTGCAACAACTTTTAACTTTTAAGTAAGGAGGAGTTCAGAAATTAATATCTGTAGATTCAACTGGATTTTCAGTCAACTTTCACATTGCTCTTGGTTGCTTTATGCCACTCCAGAAGCAAAAATACCAGCAGCTCTGCTTTGTCTGATGGCTTCCGGCCATCCAACTTCCTTGTGATCACTTTCCAGGAGCTTTTAATGGAACTCAGATCTGCAAATGTGGAATCATATGATTTTTTTTTGTTCTTCCAGAGCTGTATTGTTGCTAAAAGACCAGACGTGCACTGGCTTTTCTGGCTTTTTATTGTTGAAAATAAAGAAAATACAAGTCAGAACTAACCCAGATATCCATCCTTAGACTCTGTTCTGAAAACAATAAAGTCCATCAAGTTCTCAGGTATGATTTGCAGCTAATTTATATTGTCCTTTAAATATTCAGTGTGCAAGACTTTGTAGGATGCAGTGGCACAAATTGAGCATAATCATGGAATCAGGGGGAAAACCTCATCAGGTTGTTTGACTAGTTATTTAAGGGCCAGATCAAGCGGTGACACAGGTACACATTTTTAATAAGCTCTGTGTTTACACTAAATAACTTATCTCCATGTTTAATACATGTATGAATAGGTCTCAATAAGTACTTTCACATGACACAAGTTACAATTTACAGAAATACAATTTTGAGGTAAAAATACTTAAATTACTACTGCTGTGACACGAGGACTGAAAATGAACATCTTTTTTTTTCCACTTTATGCAAATATACGAAACATGCTGTTCTCATAAGAAACTGATCCTAACTGAAACGTAGGGCTTTAGCTATGATGTAAAGCTATAATTATGATTAATACTGGTAAAAATGTTTTAAATGATAAGTTTTTATGAACACAAATGTCTTGTGACTTGTGGACAGCAGTTTGTACCTTTGTTCAGTATCAGAATAAAAGACTGACTGGAACTAAAACACTACAAATATGCTAATAAACTTTTATTTAAACTACATATTACAGCTGAAGTGATACCTACAGCTAATAGCAGACATATTTTACACATACCTGGACTGTACTAACCTTTCTATATTCTTGTACTATTAAATAATTAGTTCCTACAGTCACTGATACAAGCAAGAAAATATATTATTATTAGAGTTATAGTGCATTTACAAATTTTAGTCCTTTTAGGTTTCATTTTATATTGATTATATCTTTGTCTTTTTTTCTACAAGTGATACTGAAATTTTATAAACAGTTCCATAAAATAGAGTTCTTAAGCTAAAAAAATGAGCCTGTTTGAGAAATGATAGGTGACTCTTTAAGTTTTGACCTGATGTTCACTTTCACTTAATCTGACCCTTAAGAGGATCATGTGGTGTGGTACAGAGTGCAGGATCCAGTGACAGCGGCTTTACAAAACGGATGTTGTTTTTGGTGGAAGGTAAATTCACTGAGACCCTACGAAAGAAAAAAAACACCTAAAGAGACATTATTCAAAACTTGACATTTTCAGAATCTAGCTGCATTTAGGTGATTGGGACAGAATGTGGACATAGAGGGAAAGACAGGTCCATCATTCTGCTGGAGACAGTTGTCCTTATTCCAGAGTACATTCCAGACTAGGGGTGTAAGAAAATATTGGTTCTGCAATATATCACGATATTTCATTTCACAATACTATATCGATATTGAAAAGTAGTATATCGATATTTTTAGGTATTTCTTCAAATGCAGATATTGTGGAGGTTCATTTTTGGGTTTTTTTTTGTTATCTTTTTTGTTTACATTTTATTATTATTATTTAACACTCTTGTATTAAATAATGTTAGTTCCTTTGTTGGGATTGCACAAAAATAATGTTATGATGTTAGTTCTGAACGAATAGATTATGAACATTTGAGCAGGATCTTAAACTGTAATGTCTGTAAAACACAATTTAAGTTGTAACACAGGAAAATTTTCTGATATAGCATTAGATCCTGCTCTGATCAAATAAAAATGTTAGTATTTGTACATATTTCTGGTGTAATTCAATTTTTCAAGGAAATAATCATAAAAAAAAGAAACAAAAAATGACCTTTTTAACAGTATCGTGATATATTGTGATATATTGTATTGTGATTTGTATCGTATCGCCAGATTCTTGCCGATACACACCCCTATTCCAGACTAAATTCACACATAAATAATACATCATTTACTGACATTTCCCTTTTGGTCTGCTTCTCAAACATATTCATTTGTTTATATACCTCCTGGAAGGGTAGAACTTCCTTATTTTATACAAACATTTCTCTCATTTATTTGCTTTCATTTTTATGCACTCACTGTTAGCATAACTAATACACTTTTTATACGCTTTGTCATAAGTACAAATCACTATACTGATAAAAAAAAAAAGTCTAATGGCACTAATGACAATTTAATGAATGAATTAGTGCAGGAATGTGTCATGAATTCTTGCTGTTATCAGGAACTAATAATCAAGTCACTGTAGGTTCACATGATGTATTCACACTATTTGATCATGAGTTGAGGTTGTTAATACAGCTGCATTAACTGATACGTCACTAAATCAGCTGGATTGCACATACATTCATGACATCCATGCAGTGCATTAACCACTGTGTATGAAGAACTGTTGTAATTAAAAAAAAAAAAAAAAAAAAAAATCTAATCCAACTCTTCAGCAGACACACATAGATTTTTTTTAATAAATCATTTATTTATGGTTCAATAAATGTTAACTCACTTTGTTTCACCCCCTTTTGTTTTATTATTTTATCAACTTTACAATGACCAGGATTGTACATACAGTCCATATTTCTACATCTATGTGTCAATATCTATCTGTAATATACAGGGAATGTGTAACAGTATATATACACATATTACAGAAGCTGTGTGGGATCTTATGGAGAGAAAAACAAAATAAAACTAAATGACAGAAATGATCCATGTCTAAAGAAGAGATCTGAAGGACATGCAACTGGAGATCACACTAAAAGTACCTTTTGTCTGTAGAAGCTTTTTAATTCTGTGTTTTGTGCCTGTTTTCAATACTGTGCATCTGTATTCTGTGTTTCCTTGCAGCAACTCGATAAAGACACTAACCTATTGTGACCCTGAAAAAGCAACAAAGCTGAAGTGACCTTAGAATTTTATGAAGAACTGTATATTGCGTATAATCATAGAATATGTGCTTTTGTCTTACAGAGAACTTAATCAAATGTCTGGATCTGAAAAGAACATCCATGCAATCCAGATAATTTGATGATGTATCAGTTAGGAAAAGGAATTCATGATGCATCTCACATTTAACCATCAGGACTCCTGCATTAGTTCAGCATTTCTTTGTACCCTTATAATTGGACTAAATCAAAACATCTCATGCTGGTTGAACATTACAGACATGCGCTTTTGTTTTTCTGCAGCCTCGGCTTTTTTGCTTTCATCTCTTGATTCCAAACAAAGTGAAATGTAAAAACTCTCTTCCTGCAGGCTACTACTACTACTACTACTACTACTGCTGCCTGCTGGTGGTTTCCACCTAAAAACTCACTGTGAGCTGGACTGTTCAGGAACAGCAGGAGTAAAAGCTTTTTGCACTGAATCAATGATGCATTCTATCCAATCCTCAAAGCACCAAGCCACAACGAAAGATTCATTTTGATTAAATCACTGTAAGGGGCATTTGCGACGGCTTCCTTCGCCTGTTATTTCTGTCATTTTACGCATGTAGGCATCGGTGAGGGTTTTTTCTTTTCTTTTTCTTTTTGCCGACGTTTTTCCTCCTCCCAATCTGTTGTTATAGGTGTTTGAAGACGATGCTCCTCTACCTGCCTGCTCTAGTACACAGCTGAAACATCACTTCTGTCTGCTCTGTCCTGCCATTGTTTATCTTCTGTTTTTTATTTTTTTTTAAAGACCTTTATTTAATTCAGAGAGCTTTACAAAGTATAACAAAGCACTTTCCTAAACCCACCCCACATATATAGAATACACATCTATACTAACCACACAAATATTTACACACCATATACAGTTGTGCTCATAAGTTTACATACCCTGACAGAATGCACATAGGAGGGTCTTGGATGTTCCAACATGACAATGACCCAAAACACAAGGCCAAGTCCAGCTGTCATTGGCTACAGCAGAAAAAAGTAAAGGTGTAGGTGTGGCCATCTCAGTCTCCTGACCCCAGTATCATTGAGCCACTTTTGGGAGGTCTCAAACATGCAGTTAATGCAAGAAAACCCAAAATCTTAAAGGAACTGGAGGTGTCTCATCCACAACTACCACAAAAGATTTCAAGCTGTCATTGATGTTAGAGGGGCCAATACAGAGGATTAAGAACTAGGGTAAACTTCTGATCAGGGTCATTTGGATAGTTTCTGTTGTCAGTATGATTTAAAAAGAGCAAACACATTTGTTTGATAATAAATGGTTTCATCGAACCACTAGCCATGAGTGGAAGATAAGTTTTTGTATTATTGTTCATATTCTCTGAAAAATGGCCAAAGAATCATAAATTCTGCTCAAGTATGTAAAACTTATGAGCACAACTGTATATTGGGTGCTTTTATGAAACTAGGTTCATTTCGGTACCTGGCACTTTGCTAACTTTTTAGACCCAATAATAAAAGAGAAATCTAGACATATTTCCCCCCAGGATGTACCTAATGATGACCTCAGATAAATGCAAAAAACTATACTCTTGCTCTGAGCCATCCCAAAATTAATGAATTTTTAATCAAATATTGGGGACAAAAATAGGACCAAAATTGGGACATGACAAGCTACCTAGGTGTCAGTGCATTTGATCTGGAACACATGGCTGTAAATGGTCTAATATACCGCTATAAATAAAGACACTGTGTTAAATTTGCCTGTCCTTGTGGTTTCTCTAATCCAGACATGGGGTTTTTCATGAATCTCAGTCACATTCCAGGTTTCATGTGTAACCCATCATGTCCACTGGTGTTACATATGGAACCTGCTCATTTAAACACAAATAAATTGTAAGTGATTTTGCAAAGCGGTTATTTTTGTGAAACACTCTCACTTGCATAATTAGTTTGATTCCCAAAATGTACCAGTGAGAGAATAAAAAGATATTTTAAAAAAAATAGTGGCACATAATTTTCATGTCCATTTTACCATGTTACATGTGGATTTTTGTATGAAAAATACTATACAAATGTGTTTATCTGAAAAATTGTTTCTCTTTTATCTCAGTAAATAGTTATTTTTAAAATAGACCCAAAATGCTTCCAAACTTGCTTCATATCATTAGTCTACATCTGGTTGGAATTTTAGCCCATATTTACATCCGCCAAGTGTAACAGCGAAGGTTCTGTTTTCATCGGGGGTTGTCTGTCTGTTTGTCTGTTAGCAAGATAACTCAAAAAGTTATAGACGGATTTGGATGAAATTTTCAGGAAATGTTGATACCGGCACAAGGGTCAAATGATTGAATTTTGGTGGTGATGGGGGGTGATGAAATTTTCTGGAAATGCTGATACTAGCACAAGGAACGAATGATTACATTTTGATGGTGTTCGGGGGGGTGGGGGCCTGATCTGCCTTGGTGGAGGTCTGCGCTCTCTGAGTGCTTTTCTAGTTATATATTTTATTTAATTTTTTTTTCCATTTTTTCCTCACTTACTCTTTGTCCCCGTGAACAGACGTAGCATCTCCAAGCTCCTCTGTTTTTTTCCTCCCCCTCCTCTTTTCCATTACCACACTCAGGATGCTGATCCTCCCCTTTCATGTCTTTGCAACACTTTTTTTTTGTCATAGACATGTCTTTCTAGATAAAAGATGCTTTCCCCCCATTGTTTTCATCCCTTTCAGTCATCTCTTGCTCTGTATTTTATCATTCCTGCTGTATTTTTTCAGTTAGCAGACCACAGGCAACCATTTCAGTGCCTGTTAGTTCATTGGAAATCACAGGCATTTAGGAATTTCATCATTTATGCGATCCAGAAATAGGGTCACTTCTCAAACCAGCCAAAGAGGAGAATGATTTGCATCCAGTAATCCAGTTTTGTGGTAAATGAAGGTCACAGATTAATGTCAAGTTTCAATCCTCCTCTCCAAACCATATGTGAAGGATTTATCTGTCCAGACACATGGGATAGAAAATATGAATCAACTGTAGCTGACAGAGTCCAAATCCTAAGGGGAAATAATCCAACAGTGACAATATAACCTTAATTTGTCACACTGGTCCACTTGAGAAGGACCTCTGCAGCAAACCATAATTTTACTAAATGTTTTGGAGAAGAAAAGTGTAAGTTTTTAGTGATCTGTGTCCTTCATTTTGAATTTTTTAGTATCTAATCTGTGAATCCTTTTAGTGAAGTGAAGTCATCCATCTGAAGCAAGCCCCAGTTTAAAGGTTTTACAGCCAGATGATGGTGCAAGAATAAGTTATCTTTAACATCCACTGGGTGTCTGTGAGGAATTAACTTTTATCTTCTCAGATTTGATGTGGGGTTTTTTTGTGGGATTTTGGGTTCAGTGTGGTAATACAGAATGTCAAATGAAAAATAAACCTGTAAAGTCACACAGGTGAGGTTTGACTGAAAACAATGATCCTAAACAAGGCAACGTAAACAGTTTTATAAGGACACATATAAAGGCAAAATAAAAATTATACAAAAAACAGCCAAAATACACTCAGATTCCTATGGACTACGTGTGCTCAGAAGAACAGACAAAACAAATCAACCAAATAAAAAGTGGTGCCAGGCACAACAAGCCCCACCCCTCACACATATTGTAGTTTATTTTGACATGGATCCAGCTGATGTCATCATGTCTGTGCCTGTGCTGAGGTCAACATATCAATTGCCTCTACATATGTGCTAAGTTTGATGTAAATTGAAATAAAATTGATGTTTTAGAGACATTTGAAATGTTTGCCCATTATAAGTAAATGGTAGAAGAAAAAAAATTTAAAATGTGCATAAAAATCTGAACTTTGACCTACTTTTCCTAAAGTGTAATCAGATCTATTCTTGGTCACTGGCAATGTATAAACCCAGTTTGGTATGAATTGAATCAACAGTTTTGCTGCTAGAGTGTTAAACAAACAAACAAACAAACAAACAAAGACACTGAACTAAAAACAATACCCCTTGCCTCCCCTTTGGGAGCGGGGCAAAAACGTACTGTCATAGCAGAGCTTTAACATCTTGCTATCTGGTTGTGTCCTGCAGAGTCCCTGTGTATCCAGAGGTTCGACCCGGGACTTGGCCTCATCGCACCATAAACCCCATGATGGCGGGCATCAGTCTAGTCCCTCCCCCCGCCGGTACCTCCGGACATGCCCGTCATAAAGGAGATCATCCACTGCAAGAGCTGCACCCTTTTCCCTCAGAACCCCAGTAAGATCACATGACATCCTCAGCCTGATGTCAGACTGCGCTGCACACACCGTCAGAGGAACATCAGAGGGAGGCTGAGTCAGGGGATTAACTGTTCTACAGGGAAACACATCATGTACTGTTATTTCTATCTCTAATCAGGCTTTAAACATAGACTTTCCGCTAAAGAACATAGGTGGGTGAGGTTGTACTGTATATCATATCGCTAAGAGTGAGTAAATGCAGTAAAATTTGCACGTGTACAATGTGAAGGTATTTGTTAATTTTTAGATTATTCCAGCCCCATGATTTGCTTTAGTTTTCATTTATTAAATACTGTAATGAACATCATAAATACTATGAAAAGAATTGTTTTGCTAATAACAATTGTCTTCTGCCATTCTGTAGAGAAGAAATGGCTTAGTGGTGTATTTATAATTGTTTTCATACCTTTATATCAGAGACAAATAAGTTAAATTGGGTCAAATGTATATGTCTTATACACTTTTAGATGAATGACAGGTGCTCGTCTTTTGGTAGGAGTTATTGACAATAACAAAAATATATAAAATCTAGAACGAGACATATCCTGAAAACCTGGTTAAAGCTAAAATTATTCCAGACTTATAAGTACAGCCATTTTTTTTTTGTGTAATCAAAATATTTCTTTATTCTAGAGTTTAGAGAATGTGATTATATCAGTATCCTCTATTGCAGCCCCGTACTATTAATTAGCTTGACCATGTTTTACTCATTGATAAAGTGGATTATATCCTTGAATACTACCATATGGTGATGATGTAGACTATTTATAATTAAATGACTTGTTACAGTTTCAAGGATAAACATATTCTGTTAGCAAAGGAACATACTCTAAGAAAAAGTCATTATTGATCAATATTGACATGTTTAACTATTTGTGGTCTATATGTCAATGTCCCTAACAGGATGGAACACATTCATCAACAGTGTTTAAGAAAACTACTGTAATTATTATTTATCCACCTGAGCTGGACCACTATGCATTTCTTATAGTTAAATGTCTGTGTTGACAAAAAATATTAAAAAAAAAAACATGAGAAATTTTTTTTTTCAAAGTTATGAAGCCAAAATGTTGCCACAAGAAGAGAATCGCCCTAATGATGATGTGCATTTTGCTTTAGATCTGCCCCCTCCATCGACACGGGAGCGCCCCCCTGGCTGTAAAACAGTATTCGTTGGAGGTTGCCAGAAAACGCCACAGAAGAAATCATCAGGGAAGTGTTGACCAGTGCGGGGGAAATCACTGCCATCCGCAAGAGCAAGAAAAACTTCTGCACATCCGCTTCAGTGAGGAGTTCATGGTGGACAAGGCCATTTATCTGTCAGGTGAACACAGCGGTCACACACACTTCAGTCACTGTTACTTTAAGCTTTATTCAGATCACCATTAGCTGCCATCCAGACACTACAGTACTGTGCAAAAGTCTTAGTCATCTTTTAGCTTAGAAACACACAGAAAAGTATTGTTAACATATATCCCGTGCATTCCAGTTGTACATATATTACTACAAAGACAAAGAAATGCATATGTTTGGTCATATTCTTGCTCAAACATCAAACATTATAGTGGCCCCTAAGCCTTTTGCACAACACTGTATGTGGAATGAAATATTACATTTCCACATTTAAAAAATCAAAATAAAAATCAGTGTTTCAACTTGTTTCTGCATCATGTGCAGGCATTTCAATACAAGGCCTTGAAATTGGAATTTTACAGCAAATAAGCCCCAGATGAAGAGGAACAAAAAATAAATAATAAAAAAAATATGAAGATATAAAGAAATATGTGAAGAACATACAGTAGTTCATGACTCCCAGTTTGTGCCAAAGACAAGAAGACACTTAATCTAAACGTCTTAACCCATAAAGACCTAGTGCTACTTTTGTGTGAGGTCCCAAATGAATTTTTCTCTAGATTTCACTTTTCTTAAGTGATTAATCACCATTTATTAAATTATCCTCTGTATTCTGTGTTTTTTCAGTGTAAATCATGTGTTTCCTATATCTAATTTGCTGATAGTGTAGATGTTCATAAAATCTCAGAGTTAAAGTTGAAGGTTATATCAAAACAGAGACAGCTGAAGAAAAACTAACTTTCTCAGCAAATATATCATTAACTGAATGTAAAAATAAGTGTCTCCATCTACTGTATTGATCGAACTCCATGGGTTTTCCTGGTGAATCAGTGTTGTAGAAAATGACAGTGTTTCCACGGTAACTCTGGAGCCTCTGAATGTCCAAATGGGTCATATCTGATGACTACGAAAAGACAGCAAACTGTATTTTACACCAATATTTACATGTATTGATAGGATTAGTGGATCAGAAGTTATTAAACATTTTAGATCAGTAATTGAGTTTGGTCAACGGTGGATATTTGGGTCTTTATGGTTAAATCATACATGTATACATACACATACACATATACATACATACACATATACATGCACATACATAGACAGACATACACATATACAAACTCATACACATATACGTAGACATTTGCATAGACATATACATACACATAAACATATCCATATACATATACATGTGTGTTTTTATGTGGTACTGTGTATTCTGTGGATTGTTGTGTACTCTGTTACCACTGCGTTATTCTCTCCTCTCAGGGTACCGGATGCGTATCGGATCTAGTACTGATAAAAAAGACTCGGGGAGGATCCACGTAGACTTCGCTCAGGCCAGAGATGACCTGTATGAGTGGGAGTGTAAACAGCGCTTATTTGCAAGAGAAGAACGACACCGCCGCAAGATCCATGAGGACCGCCTTCGACCGCCGTCTCCTCCTCCCATCGTGCATTATTCTGAACATGAGGCAGTGCTGTTAGCAGAGAGACTGAAAGGTGACATTTATTCAGCAGACTACACTGAGCACATCACATTAACTTTGTGGATTTTATTTATTTCATAGGTGGCGTTGACAACCACACATATGAACTGATCAGTGTTTGGCCGTAGATAAATCTGTAGGTGCAGCCATGGATGGATCCAGTTATTTAAAACAAAAGAAACTGCATCAGGAATATTAATCCAAACTCATGTTGAGCTCTTCAAAGCTGATTTGGAGGTCTCTGTTAGCAGATCACATCTGTGTGTGTGTGTGGTGTGGGTGTGTGTGTGTGTGTATGTGCACTGTATAATTTAGCGTTGCACCATCCTGCTGAGTGACCTGCACAATTATCGATATTCGTCATGCTCAGTTGTAGCTGATATAAAATCACATCACAAACAACACTGAGGACGACTGGAGTCTGTTAAAATGATGTAATAAAGATTATGTAATGTGAATATACACTATGTCCAGATTTATATAGAGCACAGGTAAAGTTGTTTGTTGGGAGGAGCAACGCTACCTCTATACATAAATCAATGATTTACCAAAATAATAGATAAAATAATGAAGGAAAACATAAAACAAATCTCAATCATCCTTAGGCTGGTTTATGGTTACAACATGAAACTAGAGCTGCAGATATCGATTTTTTTTAATTAAATTTGATTAAATGATTATTTGAATGGTGAAAAACAATGGTAAAAATGTGAAAAAGACATGTCTGAAAATCACAAAGAATTTGTCTTTTATTCCAGAATCAGCTGAAACAACAACCACAAAAAGAAAAACAGTAAAAGAATACATAAAAAAAATATATAAAAATCACAACAAAAACAGTATAAACTCCAACTAACTATTTTACTAACAACTTAAGATGGAGCTAACATACAACTTTAAAAAACATTTTTAATGTTTGTGTTAAAGCTTAAAAGTTTAAAGGAGTAAGTGATTGTGTAAAATGGAGATAATTGAACTATAGACATTTTTTGCCCTCTTTCTTGTCCTCATCTTCGTGTTGTTTGTGTCAATCCTGGCGTCATGTGCCTCACAGTAAGTGTTTGTCTGAAACACAACTGCGGAACCAATGTTTAGCTGCAGTGAAATTAAAGAAAAGAAGCTTCGATTTAGGAAAACTGTACTCAAACTTCTTTTTATTTTCCATTCGATTAATCATTTAAGATCTTCATGAAACCTTGGAGAAACCTAAGAGCAAGTTACATCCCATGCAGAGAATTAATGGATTAACCAACAGCAATAAAGGGATGCCTCAGGTCATGCCTCCTCATGAACTTTCAGGTGCTGAAATATAATAATAAAACAATAATAATAAATAATAATATATAATAATAATAATAATAATAATAATAATATAATATTATTATTATTATTATATAGTATTTATTATATACACACAAATATATATTTTATTTATATATATATAGATATTATATATATACATATATACATACATACATACAGGGTGGGGAAGCAAAATTTACAATGAACATTTAGTTGTTTTTTCTCAGCAGGCACTACGTCAGTTGTTTTGAAACCAAACATATATTGTCATAATCATACCTAACACTATTATCCATACCTTTTCAGAAACTTTTGCCCATATGAGTAATCAGGAAAGCAAACGTCAAAGAGTGTGTGATTTGCTGAATGCACTCGTCACACCAAAGGAGATTTCAAAAATAGTTGGAGTGTCCATAAAGACTGTTTATAATGGAAAGAAGAGAATGACTATGAGCAAAACTATTACGAGAAAGTCTGGAAGTGGAGGAAACAAAAAACGTACCAAAGCTTTTATTAAAGCTCTCAAATCCAAAATCCTAAAGGATCCAACCAAATCCATGAGAAAAATGGCAATTGAACTTGAGGTAGACAACAGACCGTTAGAAATGCAGTAAAATATAATTTGAAGTTAAAATCTTACACAAGAACACCAAAACACTTGTTGACAACAGCAACAAATCCAAGAACATGCTACCAATAGAACATCACACAGCAATGTCGACTTTCTTAAAGATACTATTAAAGAAGAAGGGAGAAGTTGTCACCGGAAATTTGAGGAACACTTGTACAAGTTTCAGGAAGCGTGTGAAGGCAGTTATTGAGAAAGAAGGACACATAGAATAAAAACATTTTCTATTATGTAAATTTTTTGTGGCAAATAAATTCTCATGACTTTCAATAAACTAATTGGTCATACACTGTCTTTCAATCCCTGCCTCAAAATATTGTAAATTTTGCTTCCCCACCCTGTATATAATATGTATATATATATATATATATATATATATATATATATATATATATATATATAACAAATAAAAGAAAAGGGAAATGAATAAAAGTGGAAATAACTTAATGGGTAAATTAATAAATTATGTGATAATTGGAAATGAAATAGAGATAAATGTAAACAGACAAATATAATTGTGAAATAATACAATTCTCAACATATTTATTTATTTTCAGAATAAACCTGCCTGTTTAATGGCTGGTTGAGACCTTTGTTTCTACATTTCTATCTGTTGTCATTGTTTTAAACTAGACATGTTTGAGTTACAACAGGGTGGTACAGTGGATAGCACTCGTACCACATAGCAAGAAGGTCCTGGGTTCGATTCCAACACCAGTCGACGGGGGATGGGACCTTTCTGTGTGGAGTTTGCATGTTCTCCCTTGTGTGGGTACTCCGGCTTCCTCCCACCATCCCAAAGACATGCACCGATAGGTTAATTGGTTAATCTAATTTGCCCATAGGTGTGTATGTGAGAGTGATTGTTTGTCTCTGTATGTCAGCCCTACGATGAACTGGCGAAATGTCCAGGGTGTACCCCGCCTTCGCCCGTAAGTTATTTATAACTATATGAATAATTATAATTATGATTATAATTATAATTGTATCCGGAGTCAACAGGTGGCTGTTCTAGAAATAATTTATTGAATATACATTAAATTATCTAAGGAAAACCTGAATGCCTGTGTTTGTACTGGCAAAAAGTCAAAAGCACACATCTAAGGACATGGGAGTAAAGCACAGAGCTTTTCTTTTGCTGTAAAAGCATCTGTTCCCTGTTAAGAAATCAGATGTAAATGTGACTGATACAAAACAGGCTCAGAGTATTGACTCCACTTTTCTGATTAATCCAGGAGTGACGAAAGCGTTTCCTTCCCCTGACAAAACGTTCTGCGTTGACTTCCCCTCTGATTCAGCTTTTGGACAGGCTTCCTCACCATGGCAACAGCAGCTGAGGCTCATGGGCCTTGTGTTCTTCAGAGCAGTACATTCAACCAAAGTCTTGAAAAAAACATACAAATCCACAGTTTTAAATTGTACATGTCGGGTTTTGCTGCAGAATCAGTGCATCCCCAGTGAAACAGGTGCTGGGGAGGTGGTGAAGCATAGCCTAGTTCAGTTGGACATTCACTCCTGTCGGTCAAGGCTTGGCTTTCTGGACTCAGGTGGACATATATTTAACTCTTTGGATGTGGCAGCACTGCAGAGTTTAACCCATAAAGACCCAGTGCTACTTTTGTCTCAGTTCCCAAATGAATTTTTCTCTGTATTTAACCTTTCCTAAGTAATTTATCACTATTTATCATAATATAATCCTCTGTATCTTGCCTTTTTTCAATATAAATCAGGAATTTTTTAAAAATTTAATTCACTAATGTAGATGTCATAAAAGCTCAGATTAAAGTTGAGGGTTATTATATCAGAAACAGAGAACTGAAGAAAAGAGTGACTTTTTCAGTAAAGTCTATCATTAAATGAACATAAAACAAGTGCCTCCATCCACTGTCATCGATCCAACTCAGTGGGTTTTACTGGTGAATCAATGTTGTAGAAGATGACAGGGTTTCCATGTTCACAACGGCGCCTCTGAACATCCAAATGGGTCATATCTGATGACCATGAAAAGATGACAAACTGCATTTTACACCAATTATTTACCTGTTTTAATAGGAGTAGTGGACCAATAGTTATTAAACATTACACATGAGTAGATGCTTTTGGTCACCAGTGGCTGTTTGGGTCTCTATGGGTTAAGACTTTTTTTTCCTGTGTTTGCAGATGGTCAAGTATAGGCAGCTCTCTTCATATTCACTCATACTGCATTAAGACTAAACATGCATGCCAAGATTAGCTGATATTAATGTTTTTTGACCCCAAACTGCAGATCCTGACAGAATGTATAAATCTGAAGATTTCACTCTTTTTATTCTTTTTTAACAATTTACTCCCCTTAAGCTTTATTCATTTTATTCTTTTTCTAATTTTGCTCCATAAGTAATATTTAAGATTCATTCATGCAGAACCTTCTCCACATTTCTTCTAAATTTCAGCAGTAACACCATATTTCCCTCCAAGATGTGTTTGTCAGTGTTTGCTCCTGCGTCTCTAATTTATGTATGAAATCTCCTTAAACTATGTGGCTATCCAAGCACTAATAACATAAATAATGACACAAACAAGCCTGTTTTTCCTCTAAATAACCTTTTTCAATTCATTCTTCACCTCTGACAGCAGGGGAAATACATTTCCATTATTCCTCTGTTCAGCTGCGCCTCATTGTGCTCACTGTAATGTGACTGTAATCTGCTGCTGTGTGTGAATGGGCTTTTATCAGTGCAGAGAAAAGTGTCTTCTTACAGGTTGTGTTGCACTGGGTATTGAGCTCATTAAATGCTCTCTAATTCACTCTGTTCAGCAGTTGTCCGCGGCTCCGTGGCACCGTGCAATTATTATTCAAATGGGTAAGAACACGCTGAGCGGAGGCCCGCAGAGACGCACCAGTTTTTATGACTGAGACCAAATGCGACGCTCAGTTTTGGTTGAAAAGTCGAAAATCGAAAATTGCCTTTTGTGTTCAGTAGCTGTAGCGTGGTGCACGCAGCCGTGAACAGTGAACGCCCCTGGAGAAGGATTTTAATCCTCACTAGCTGCTCTGTTGTTGTTTAGCCTGACTGAATGTTAAAGGTCCCATGAAACGACTCTGAGATTGTACTTCAGTCAAAGCTCGATGTGATCGCACATGAAACGTGCTGGAAAAAGACTGAACACGACAAAGCGTTTGAGCACAAAATATGGATGTGACAGGCGACAGCAGCACAGGCAGCAGAGCAGGATGTCATTGTGTAGTACTTTAATGTGTAATGGTTTAATAGTTTATATTAGAACCAACAAGCAGTTATTTTATTGTATTTTTTTTGTATTTAACCTTTATTTAACCAGGAAAAAACTCACACAAAAATTTTGAATATTTTATGAATATATGTGGGTGAATATTTCCCATCAACACTATTCACACCAGTGGCAGTGCACGTGAAATGTCATTTAGATACTTTGAATTAGGGATGCACCGATACCATTTTTTGCCTGACCGAGTACAAGTACTTAGATTTGAGTACCTGCCGAATGGAGTACCGATATGAGTACTTAATAATACCATTACAGTTCTTAGTTACTTTTGAAAATGTGCTTTATTGTCGTCGTCATTAGTCTGACTTGAACAAAGTGCTGCTACTGACATTTAATGGATTGGAATGAGCGTTTCTCAATCAACCCACCAGAGGGCGCTGCTCTTAATTAACAATACTGGACAAATACCACAAAGAAGAGTAAGGTTTTTTGAGAAGAACATCAGTAAACAAACATGGAGATGACAGAGGTAACACTAATGTAGATACTAATGTTCATATTGATGAGGGTAGTTGTCATAAATCTGTCAGTAGTTTTTCTCTAACTCACACAGTCGCTCTTTGAACAGATCCTCTACCTCCACAGTTCCTGGTGGTATTCTCCATCTGGGTACGCATCCGCGATCACCTGGAAAACGGATGGAATGTACGCAGAGGACGGACAGGGCACTCCGTCTGTATCCATCTGTGTCTTTAACGTTACTTGCAGTCAGCGTTACTTTTGTCACCATCATTTTTTTGAAAAATCTCCACACTACTGACATTACTCCTCCGCCGCGTACCTGCTGCACTTAACTGTGAATGTCACGCTGCTGTAAGTGGTATCAATGCAGTTGTATTGGAGTACTTTTACGAGCATGAGTACAAGTACACACACTGAGTATCGGACCCAATACACAATACTGCTATCGGTATCGGTGCATCCCTACTTTAAATATGTTCATGTTAGACTGTCGGATTCAGCATCATCAGGAGCCTCGTCTATAACCTGTCTCCAGTCTGTCTGATCCAGAATCAGTGTCCAGGTAGAAAGACACACTGGATCATATTAATATGTTACTTTTTATTTTATTTAACCTTTATATAACCGGGAAAAAAACTCATTAAGATCAAAAATGTCTTTTGCAAGAGTGTCCTGGCTAAAACAGCAATAGCAGAAGTTACAGAAAATAGAAATCACAGCCATGCATCCTCTCTACAGGTAGACCAATATGTTGATTTTTTTTTAAAATATCAGCCTTCAGCCTTAATTTTTTTTTTGAAAGCCAATATTTGATCAGTAGCAAAAATTTCATAAGATATTTGATCAGGCATCTGTGTGGGCAGCACGTGAAGTTCAGTAAATTTTAAAAGAGTACTATGTTTATGTGTATTAATAATTTCATTTATATTGCTGCATTAAAAAAAATGTTGTCTGAGTGTTTCAATTGTATTTAATGGTCAATGTGCTTTAAAAAAAAAAAAAAAAAAAAATTGGCCTCAAATATCAGCCTCAAAAATCGGCTGTAGATATCGGCCATCAGCTGACCAAATTTAAAAACATCGGTATCGGCCTTAGAAAAACCCATATCAGTTGACCTCTATTCCTCACAAAAAATATATACATAAAACACATAATAAAGCATACATAAATCACCAAACTAAGAACATACAAATTAAACACCATTCATACTTTAAAACATACTAAAAGTATACAACGGTGTTCCTTAAAAGGATCTCAAAGCAGAATCCGATTCAGTCAAACAGAAAGACAATTACATCCAGATTTATCCTTTTCCCATTCACTTACAATGACTTTGAATGTATCACAGTGACCAGTTCTTTCAGTTTATCTCCTTCTGTAGGTTGTTCCATCCAGTGGAAGCAGATTAGTTAAAAGCTTTCTTGTACATTGAACAAAGTAGCCTCAAAATTGCAGCTTTGTGATACAATAATTACCTCCGCCAAGGAGGTTATTTTTTTGCCAGGGTTTGTTTGTCTGTCTGTCTGTTTGTTTGTCTGTCCGTTAGTGTGCAACATCACTCAAAAGTTATGGACAGATTTGGATGAAATTTTCAGGGTTTGTTGGAAATGGGATAAGGAAGAAATGATTAAATTTTGGCGGTGATCGGGGGTGGGGGGGCCCACGGGGGAGGCTACTGATCAGCCTTGGCGGAGGTCTGCGCTCTCCGAGTGCTTCTAGTTATATTATATTAGTGCTGGGCGGTGATTAAAATTTTAAATCGCAATTAATAGCGTTGATTTCTGCAATTAATCACAATTAATCGCATAGTTATATGGTGGGGGGGTTGCTGGCATCAGTATTGCCTTTAAGTGATATTTCAGACTCGAAGTACTCCGATGATAAAAAAATAATTCCACATTGCAGTGCTTCCAAACAACTTTGGCCTTCTCAACCCCACCATTTGAAGACATTTAAAATGAAAATGTCCATGGAAAAGACCGCTACTTTTCTCCATGTTTATGTCCCCACCAGTTTATTTCTGGTTGTGAGTGATTGACAGGAGTCGTAAGCCCACCAATCAGTACTACCTCTAGTGGTTGGAATAAGTTGCACTAACATATGTTTTGTCCTTGCGGTGTTCCCGTAGTCAGTTCGGACATAAGAAGGAACTAACAGACACGTTTCTTTCACTCTGTTTGCATGGCCCGAAAAACGTTTGCCTGTGATTTTATGTTCAGTTGTACGAATGAATAGTCTAAAATATCTCGGATGTGAACCTTTGTTGCTGGATAAAAAGATGTTGTAAATCTTAAGTTAATCTGTAAATGCTAATCATTAGCGTGTCTATGGATTTCCCATTCAAGTTAGCATCGAGCTAGCAATCTTTTTCCTATTCATTTAAATGTATAATGCCATGTAAACGTACTAAGGCGATGAACAGAACTGAGACATATTTGTATGTATGTTGAAGTTTCACAGAGAGTCTAGAGAGAAGTTTTCAGCGTCCGGCTTTTCTTGGGAAACCTGTTGTCTATCTGCCGAGCTAATTGCTACACACACAAGCAGGGGCAGAAGAATATGAGTTATAATAAAACGGCATTAACGTGAGATAAAAAAAATTGTTGGCATTATTTAATGAATGGGTTAATGCGGTAATTACGTGTTAACTTGCCCAGCCCTATTATATATATATATATATATATATATATATATATATATATATATATATATATATATATATATGTGTGTGGTGTGTGTGTGTGTGTGTGTGTGTGTGTATATATATGAGTAATTGCTGTGAGTAGTTAAAGATACATCATATCAAATGTAATTTTCATTTGCGCTAGTATTTAGTTGCACTGCTGCTACTCAACTGCATTCATTCTGTTATGTTTGAGGTTAAAATCACTGTTTCCTGTTATTTATAACAGATGAAGGGCTACGTGGTTAAGTTTGCAGTGGTTAAAGGTGGTGGAATGGCATAGGTTCACATTTTTAGAATTTCTGAAGTATTTCTTGTGGAACTTTTGACATTAACGACACCATTTTATTCAGGAATATTTTGTGAAACAACTTTATTTGGTGTTCAAAGGAAAGTGGATTTATAAGACATTTTTTATACCTTTTCTCCAAAAGATTTATATGAGGTTTGAGGAAAAAGAATAAGAAACATATGTTGAATCAAAGCTTCAGTATGCAAGTATGCCTTAAGTGTAGATTGTATATAAAGTTAGAGGAAGATGATAGAAATGTGAAATGAAAATATCACAGTTAGAAGAGCTGCCATGTTGCTTCTGTCACATAGTAATTAGTCATAATAGTTGCAGAATTTCCATTTTGAATCTGTGTTTGATTCTAGACTGTGCAGTTTTGTGCCATTCCAGTAGAAACATTAGAAAATATGATAAGAGATAAGATATGCTTTTATTAGTCCCACAAGGGGAAATTCCAGGTTTACAGCAGCAAAGTACAAAAGCACACAAGAGCAAAAGAAGTGCAAAATCAAGATAAACACAAATCAAGAAAGCTATATACACTATTTACAGCTGTGCACATGCTGATCATGCCCAGGTTTATTGCATGATTAATACACAGAATTTTTGGAGCAGTTTTTGTTGTGGTGCCGGACAGCAGGAAGGAAAGACTTGCGATTCCTCTCCCCACACACTTTGGGTGTATCATTCTGTCACTGATGGAGCTTCTTAGTGCAGTGAGTGTGTGTTGGAGGGGGTGGGAGTCTTTGTCCATCATGGAGGACAGCCTGGCTGTCAACCTCCTCTTCCCCACTGCCTCCACCTGTTCCAGAGGACATCCCAGGACAGAGCTGGCCTTCTTGATGATTCTTTAGTCTTTGCTAAAATGCATTGGTCTTGCATCACTGTGCAGGAGGTTCACAGACAGTCATTGTCCTTGCAACTGAAGATAACGTAGCATGAAACCTGTTTATTAACCAACAGGAACTCCACATAAAATGATGCATTATTCAGCACATCATGTAAGGTCCACAACACACCAGCAGCACAGATATATTACATATTTGTACCCTGACTTTCATCTTAGTCTAAGTTTCAGTAGGTGTTTTTTGTTTTTATAATATAATATAATAATAATAATAATAATAATAATAATAATAATACAGTTTATTTATATAGCACTTTTTGCAAAAAGATTTCACAAAGTGCCTTACAATGAAATCAGAAGATACATATGCAGTAAAAACACAGTTATATCCATAGGTATAAAAACACACAGTTACATACACAGGTTAAAAACACATAGTTACATACACAGATATAAAAACCCACAGTTACATACACAGAGATAAGCATAAAAATATAACATAACGTGCTGCACACTTTTAATTCCCCTCAGCCAAATATTGTGTAAGATTCTGTGTTGAAAGTTACTGCCCTATAGTTTAGATTAGATTGTCTGTGTAAAACTTATTACATACATATTATATTTCAAAGTACTCAGATATTATAACTGCAAAAAGCCATTTGACCTTGAAAAAGTAGGTCAAGATGACTTATTTTCAGTAGGCTTCTGCTCCATGCCAAGATGCATTCACAGTACAAATTTGGTGCAGATATGTCAATACATTCTTCAGATAATGCGATTATGTTGTTGAATGGACAGACAGAGGAACATTTTGTCCGAGGGGTAAAAACCAAATGGTCGTATACAATAAATTGAAACAATCAATGAATGATGAGCCTGTTTACATGACCATAAAAATCTGATAACTGGGAGTAATCAGATAATTATAATTATCAGATCTGATGTGTTTACATGCACTTAAGAAATACAATAATCGAAAAACCCAGGTTTAGACGCTCCAGTACTTGTACGTACATAGTGACGGTAGACTCAAATGTCCTGTTACTGTCTTCCACTCCCGTTTAACTATGCATCTTTCATTTTCTACAATTTTAATTCCATTTACACATGTGCAGACATAAAAGAACAAAATAAATCAGATTAACCTGTATACATGCAAGAAGACATTGGAGTGTTAATCTAACCAGGTGTTAATCTGATTTCTCATAATCAGATTACTGCTGTTATATGATAAAACATATCAGATCATGCTGTTTAAATGATTATTGGAATAATCTGATAACTTCATAAATCGGATAATGATCAGAGTATCGGTGTGCATATAAACTGACTCACTGACTGTAGATGGAGCTCAGACTGAAGCTTCTTCCAGGCATCAGGAGCTGAAAACCTAAAAGACGTATCTCCTAACTCAGTCCTTATCTTTAGAACAAACAGTTTCAAAGTGTTCATTGAGTGGAGATTTTAATGATTTGTGGTGGAAAAATTTACTTTTTATATTTATACTCTTTATATTTTATACTGTTAGTACATCTTCTTTTAATGCTGAGTCATTATTCATTATGTGTGATGTTTACCACTCTGTAACACCCCAACCCAGGAACGGAGTTCTTGCCTTGAGTTAAAACCCAAACACCTAAATGTCTGAATGTGTAGATAGAGGATGGCGCCTGCACTCCAGATTGGATCCAAGCAAGGTTAGAGTGGAGAGGTCATCATGACCTCTTCACGGAGCAGAGAAGGAGTAGTATGGGGTGGTACGATGTACGTAAGGAATGACATCATAGTTTGAGGGGGTTGGATTTGGTTCTATATAATCTTTAGTTTTCTCGTTTAATCAGACTTCACTTACAGAGTTTCTCTGTGATTGACTTCTCAATAAATGCATTTATTTATTTTAACTCTAACTTTCTCTCCTCCTCTTTGTGTGGGGTTATCAGTTGAACATTTCCATAACAGATTCCAGGTTAATAAGAAGGAAGTCTCCCCAAATTGCTTTGTTGATTAAAATATACCAGTTTCCACAGTGATCGCAGAAGCCCAGTTTTTGTTTCATCACACAGTGTGCATACATGTCTTACCTAATCTTATTAGATCCATGACAGCTGAAATTCACAGACAGGATATACCAGCATGTGTTGGATTCATATCGAGTGTGGGATAACACACACTGACTGATCAGTTTGAATTCAGTCCAGCACAAATGTGATCGTTTCCTGCCTCTGTGCTTTTCCCCTTCAGATGACCATAAGTTCAACGAAGCCACGGCGGTGCTTTTCACCTGGATCGACCGGGGTGAAGTCAACCGTCGGACAGCCAATCACTTCTACTCCATGATCCAGTCGACCAACAGCCATGTGCGGCAGCTGATGAGTGAGAAGGCTCAACACGAAGAGGAGATGGAACATGCCAAAGAGATCTTCAAGAACGCCCTGATGGCCATTTTAACACAGTGTAAGGACGCTTCATTATCCCTGACACATACAGTATGTTCACAGACAGATGGCCTCCATGTGGGAAGTCTTCGTTATAAAGGTAACGGCGCCGAATTTTTGTTTTTCAGTATTTACTAGTTTCCCACTCGAGAATAAAATGAAAATTGCTACAAAAATCAGAAGTATGGAAAAGCTGTCAAAGGTAAAGGTAACTGACATTTATATCCTTCACATCCCCAGAGAGAAATGCAGAGAAAAACTACCCAGTATTTCAGTTAAGTGCATAATTTGTTTGGCAGGCAGTAGACCTGTGGAATTCCTGAACAAATACAGATAACCAATATTTTATGTCTTAGATGAGATTAGATTAGATTAGATTAGATTTGCCCCTATGTAGCTGGGATAGGCTCCATGCGACCCCCGTGACCCTAGTGAGGATAAAGCGGGTTCAGAAAATGAATGAATGAATGAATAGATTAGATTAGATTAGATTAGATTACATTACATTACATTAGGTTAGGTTGGGTTGGATTGGATTCAATTAGAGTAGGTTAGATTAGGTTAGATTAGATTAGATTAGATTAGATTGAACTTTATTCATCCCTTGGGCAGAGCCTTTAGGAAACTGAGGTTCTAATAGCAGCACAGCAACAAATGTACATGTAAAAAAATATTTCAAGAAAATTGTTATACAATAATTATAAAAACAGTAGTGAAAAAACAGGCAATTGTGCATTAAAAAGTATGACAACAACAAATAACAAGTAGTAGTAGTAATAATAATAACAATATGTATATTACATACACAGATGTATACACAGGATAAAAGTTATGTTTAAGTGATAACAGTAGTAGTAGTCATCTTGCTGTTTTGCGGATGCCAAAATGTACTTTTCAGCCAAAACAATTTTCTGTTCTTCTCAAATACAGCCTTCCCAATAATCTGACATAGCATAATTCCGATAAAACTCTGTGACATTGACTCCAAACATACATGCCCTTGGCATACATAAGAGATGATATCTGACATCTGTAAAACCCCCAGATACTGTATGTTGTAGTTAAGTAATTTATATGAAACCACAGTGATGACAGATTATGTGCAAAAAGTTAAAATTGTGTAGAGTTAGTTTTTTTAATGTTCTTATAAGACAGTTTCAGACAGTTAAACAGAGCAAATGTAATCATGTCAGTTTGTTAATGAGGGATAACTTGAGGTGAAATGACTACAAATGCTTAAAATTGTCAGTGTGCCTCTCGGTAATATTGATTATGTTTTAATTAGGTTCAGTGAAGAAGCTTCATACAGGCACATGTGCATATGTAGTGTGTGTCCTCCACTTATAGAAACAGTCATTAGCTCAGTAATGTAGTTCGCTGACATCAACAAATGACCAGCTCCCGTGACATGACTTTACAGTTTGATTTTTATTTTATTGTTTGACTTTTAACTGGAGTCTCATTGACTTAATGTGCCCAATAATGTGTCCTTTAAACAAAGATGGTTTACAGAAGTACAGAAAAGGAAGGTATTTCAGTCTGTGTGTGAACTGTGTGTAGACATGTTAAGCATTTTGCCTTTCAGAGCATTTACCTTCTTTGTTGTCGTACCTATATTGCAAAAATTATGTTCCAAGATGTTAGTTTATTCCAGCATTACTCTATGTACATGTAGTTATTTAATTTATCCGACAGATGGAGAAATGTAAATATAAAGGGAATGCTGGAAAAGCACTGAAGGCTTGAAACTGTTAGACGCAACCTAGGTTTTTTTTTGTTTGTTTGTTTTTTTAACAATTTAGATGAAACTCAAATAGTAGAAGGATTTCTGAATTCCAACATGGATTAAAATGTAAATTAGGAAAAAAGCACAAAAGTACAGTTGAAAAAAATAGTCAACACTTTATCTTTTCACCAAAAATACAATACAAGTAGACTTGGATACAAAGCACATCCAATGGGCTGCTCAGGAACAGTTGTTTGTGATCCTTCACCTCATTGCAGAAATATGGTTATTATGCAGTTCTGTATGCACAGATCACCTCTAATACTTTACCATTTGTCGATTAATCCAGAGCGATGAGGACTGGATTTGACCAGCAGTGAGTGTAAACACTGACAGCTGGTACAGACAAACCCAACAAAAAAATGGTTTGACCAAGATAATGCTTTGATATGTTGGAATTTAAATTAAGTGTGTTGAAATATCAGCAGATGTAGCAGCGGTGGGTAGATTTTACTGGCTAATTACTACACCCTCACTGTTCTCCTCCATGTGTCAGTAAAAGCTTCCTAACAGCCTCGCACTGTCACCGTTCATGATTGCGGTCCCGACGCCGCTGCAGGGCGTGGCGCAGTCACAGATTACAGAGGTCCGACCATGAAGACATTTTCACCATCCATTTTCTAAGCCTGCCTTGATCCAAGTCATTTACTCGGCGAGGATCTCAGCACTGTCTCCATGACAACCCTCTCCCATCCGTCTCACCATCGGCTTCATTATCTTCAGCTCACTGTGAGATGGTGTTTGGGTCAGTCACACAGAGGCTTTGTGAGCCCAGAGTGTGATAAAGCTCTGACCTTTTCACAGGCTGACTTTAAAAATACCAAAAAAATTGCAGTTTATTCAGCTTTATTTTTATCTTCTATATCATGGCTGGTTAGTTTTATACTTTGGATTTGTACATTTAAAGCTGCATGAAGGAAATTTGGATCAATAGAGCACAGATGCAATTACAAAAACACTGTTTTCACACCAGCTAAACAAATTGATATGACTAACGTTTTAGCAAACAGCTGCCTATTTACCCACCCAGCAGACACAGAGCTGCATCATTATTCATTTGGAGTCATGTTTGTGTCCTCTGATTGCTTTAATTTTCACTCTCTAGCTTTGATTTGTTTACACTAACTCTTAAGTAAAATAACTGGCTCTTCAGCTCCTTCTGCACCAGTTAGTTGCTAATTGTGTCTGCTTTTTGGTGCAGTCTGCTGCCCAACATCTTTTTAGAACATGCAGAAAAATCTACTGAAAGGAGTGATATTTTGCTATTTTTAAATGGAATTATGCATTTTAAACATTTCCCTGTGGTCTACGTAAACTGTAAATGCTGTGTTTGGGTCTGAATTCTTCATAATTTCAACTCCACAGGTCCATCTTCAACCCTATTTCTGAGTAATGGCACTAGAAAGGTTGTTTTGAGCGCTGGTCCTTTAAATGCATATGAGCCACTTCATGCCCCCTCCCCTCCAGGTTGTTGGCTGTGCTGCTCTGTCCCATTCAGCCAACAACTGAACATTTTAGGTAATCAGCTGGAAGTTTGGACATATTTTCAGTATGTACTACAACCGCTGCTGCTGACAAACAATTGTCGTACTCAGAGAAATGTTCGTCGGAAGTCTTGTCTTTATATGTGCAAATGTCGTGACATAACTAGTTATAGATGTAACAAATTAAGCAGGAATTAAAACAGGTTGTGGAAATCCACTCAATTTTTGCCAAAATGAATATAAAGATAGCTTTGCAGTACCTGGAGGGTCCACATACAAATAAATGTACCAAAGACTAATAAAAGTGGGTTTAGCAAATATAACCCCTTCAGTGTGCAAAAATAGTGTGCAAAAAACTTGAAATCAAAGTTGAGGTAAAAAAAAAAAAAAACTATTTTATGTTTCCCTGATTTAGAAATACGTGCCATCCAAACTATTATGAAATGCACAAGAATGTCAGTCAAAATAATGTCCATCATTACTTCTAACACTGGCAGGTAATGTTTGCTAACTAGCAAACAACTACCAAACAAATGAGGCAAACTATTCAAAGGCTAATATACATTAACAAACATATGATTGATTGACATTTCATCCGTATGTGTCTGCATTAATTGCAAACTTAATAAAAACAGGTCCACAACCAGTCCTATAGTTTGACCCAATATTTGAGCCGATGGTTTTGGCAAGTGAACATTCCATACATCACATAACGCTCACAGAAAAACAATGGGTTTAAAAGGTTAAATTAAACCCTGTAGGTAAGTACAGTACAGGAAAGTCTGCAGAGCACAGCAAAGAATGTACACAGGTAAGAAACATCTATCTATCTATCTATCTATCTATCTATCTATCTATCTATCTATCTATCTATCTATCTATCTATCTATCTATCTATCTATCTATCTATCTATCTATCGTCATCTGTCTATCTGTCTAATTAAGTAATGGCTTGTGTTGTGTTGATTTTCTCTGCTGTGTCACAGAAAGTCTCATACGAATACAGTAAACATGTTTAAAATGGGTTGATGTCGCTTTCTGTTCATTCAGGTTTGGCAAGTAATAAAAAAAAAAAAAAAAAAAAAAAAAACAGTGCTGGAAATCTGCTTAAGTTTGATTTCCAGAGAGCAAAACTTAAAAGGCAGCATTTGTACACAGATATATGGTGCTGTTGACAAATAATATCTTAGATGTGCATCAGTGCATTTAAATCATCATATGGAATTACTGTTAACATACATAGAATAGCCTGTAAGTTGGTTGTTTTTTCTGTAACCATCCGTTCTGCATAAATGCTGCCTTTGTCAGTCCTGAAGGAACTGAAGCTGCAGGTGATGAGATGTAAGTACAGAGCACTGACCAGGAGAGAGACCTGGTCATCACATGACACATTAACAGAGACGTCTAACCAAGGTCAGTTTATACAAATATAACATTTAGTGCATAGTATTTTATTCATTTTACAGCAACCACAGATTCTTTGTTTTTGTTTGAGTCAAAAACAAAGACATAAATATTGCATTGTCTATTAAAGTAAGTTGAATTGAATTTAACTTTTGGGGCAGCATGTGCCAGTACATAGTCTTGTTTTCTTTGAGCTGATTATTGAAATAAATGATAAAGTAATGACCACATAATAACTTTATAATTGATGCCTGTGCATATTTTGGACATCTTACAAGCTTCACATTCACTGATCTGTTTTTGAAACTTCTAGACATCGTGTGTTGTATTTAATAACAACACGTTAATATGGAGACAACCATTACCTCACATTTTTAATGTAAATGTAATGCAATGTAATGAAAAAAAAATTAAAATATTGCAACCAGGTCAATTCAATTTCAGATGAATATATTTACAACATTTGGGACATTGATCAGAGGGGTTTGAACTCTACATCATCCGTCCACTACTATTTCCATCACCTCAAAATCAGCAATTAACAATTAATCCCCATATCCTTATTAAACGTGTCCCCACAAGAAAAGAGGTTAATGAATTTTATATCCACTGTAACAAATGATGACACAGCTGTGTCTGCAGGCTGCAGTCCAACAACCACATTAAGCAAACTATTAAGTGGTTTATACAGTAGACACATCAGTCAGAGATGTAAAGAAAGCAGAACTGACAGTTGTCATGTACAGCTGGAGGCTGACATGATAAAGGAAAAAAATGTGCCATTTAACTAATGTGTTTGGATCAATTCATTAATGTGGCATTCCCATCTGAGCAAGCAGTAGATTGAGCTTTTGTTGTCCATATAGACTTATCTGATTTCTCAACATTTCAGGTTGTTAGGGTCAGTTATGAGCACACAATTATTATATGTAGTGAGTTTTAATACGGGATATTATGATGCAGTTTTGGCTGGTACTAAACAGGACTGGGACATGCAAGATAAGATAAGATAAGATTTGCCTTTATTAGTCCCACATGGGGAAATTCCAGATTCACAGCAGCAAAGCACAAAAGCACACAAGAGCAAAAGACAACAATATGGATACAGGAGTTCTGAGACACATGATGATGTGTCAGTCAGCTGATAATGTGATGACATGTCATGCCTTTGATTTTAATGTATGACAAATCTCTGCCTGCATGTTAGTGTGTTCTTGTGGGGTAAAAAAGAAGAAAAGGAGATGCACTTTGTGACAACTGAATCTAGTCTTCAGCATGATAACCCTAAAATCAGTTAACCACAGTTGTTATCTTAATATACTCTGTTTAACTAACATCCACAGAACTGGAGGCAACTGAACAGAAGTGTAGTGGACTGAACAGGACTAAAGCC
This sequence comes from Sphaeramia orbicularis, assembly GCF_902148855.1. Taxonomy (NCBI): domain Eukaryota; kingdom Metazoa; phylum Chordata; class Actinopteri; order Kurtiformes; family Apogonidae; genus Sphaeramia; species Sphaeramia orbicularis. Next base: position 44,198,382 of record NC_043977.1, read on the forward strand.
TGCTGTGATACTTGGAGCAGGTTAATCACTGGAGTTAAATTAATTTTGGAGTCCTGAAAGCATCTGTATCTCACTGAAGACCACTTGACCACCCAGAAATGATTATCCAATCATATTAGGACAGGAATAATAATAAAAGAAATAAAAGGAATTTTGACTGGCTATGGAGTGAAAAGATGTTTACTTCATCTTCCAAAGAGATCACAGCCTCATCCCCTTATCCTCAGTTTTAAGAACCACACACACTCATTTGTACAGGGCTGTGTGATCAGGAAGTGAACATATTCAACATAAATTAACAAAATACAGTTAAAAGAACTTCAGTAAATGGTGATATGAACTACAGGACACAGGAATATTATAAAAGTTTAAACATATTTTTAAATTTCAGAGACATTATTGCTATAGTTAATGTTTGATATTGTTTTAAAAGCCCTTTTCCAAGTCACTTTCAGTGGGGGTGGTTCTCCAGTACCCCCTATAGGCCAGCTTTCACTATCATAACATCCTCAACTGCTTCAGGTCTTATTGAGGTATATATCGTTAGCCTCATAGCATAATTGCCTAAGTCATACACTACATGGACAAAAGTATGTGGACACGTTGAATTCAGTGTTTCTTTCTAACAGGAGTCTGATATACAAAACAATAATGACAAATGTCATAATATAGTTTATATTGTGATAAATATCATTACATTGGTAAGTTTGGTTTAAATTGTTATCTTTGCGTCCAAAATGCCTCAGAGATGGTTTTTACTTAATTTCTCACAACATTGATTTTGTCTTTGTTTTGTATTTTATACATGACTATGATCTTAAATGTTCTGCCTCTAAATTTCTAAAATATTTTTCATGCTCTGACTGTAATAATAATTTTCTACCACAACTAACCATCTATTTTCTTCACATCTCACTTAGGAAGAAAAATCTCCCTAAACATTATGAAATATTGATGATTATAAACTATATGGACAAAAATATTGGGACACATCATGTCTACAGCTGTAGATGTCCTGTTTAGGCTGACATATAAACATTCATTCATTCATTTTCTGAACCCACTTTATCCTCACTAGGGTCACTGGAGCCTATCCCACCTGGACATGTCTCCAGTTCATCACAGGGATGACGTATAGAGATAAACAATCAATTTAGCAATTTAGATTAACCGATTAACCTATGAGTGCATGTTTGGATGGTGGGAGGAAGCCGGAGTACTCAGAGAGAACCCACGCAGACACGAGGAGAGCATGCAAACTCCACACAGAAAGGTCCCACCCCCATCAACTGGTGTTGGAATCAAACCCAGGACCGTCTTGCTGTGAGGCATGAGTGCTATCCACTGCACATATTAATAACCCATATGATTTTATCGCAATATAAAACTATATTATGACATTTGTCCCAGACCTCTGTTAGAAAAGAAATACCGGAATTCAACATGTCTCAATACTTTTGTCCATATAGTGCACAGGTGTCAAACATGTGGCCCGGGGGCCAAAGCCAGCCTGCCAAAGGTTCCAATCCGGCCTGTGGGATTAATTTGATAAGTGCAAGTAAGGACATCAAACTCAAAAATAATATCATAATAACCTATAAATAATGACAACACCAATTTTTCTCTTTGATTTAGTGCAAAAAACATTAAATTATGAAAATATTTACATTTACAAACCATCCTGTAACAATAAAATGTGAATAACCTGAACAAATATGAAACACCTGAAATGTCTAAAGAAAATTAAGTGCAATTTTAATAATCTTCTGCCTCCTACTAAATGTTTTGTGCCTTTGTAGATCATATCTGTAATGCATATGTAGAAATGATAAGTCAAGGCAGAATATTGATAAAATTGTACTTACATTCTTTACAAATTTCATTTTTTCAGGTTTTTCACATCCTTTTGTTTGGATAGTTTGTAAACGTAAATATTGGCATAATTTAAATTAAATTGGGGTGAATGTGGCCCCCGGAAGAAAATGAGTTTGACAGCCTTGATATAGTGTATGGATGCTATGAGGCTAACAAAAGGGGAATACTGGCCCAGTTATTTGAACCTCAGCAGATGTAAATTTGTCACATAAGATGAGACAGTGATTCTGTTTTCCTGTAGGAAGGATGAATAAAGTGCTCCATCCCAACAGGCTGGGCGGCGTTGATCCAGTCTGTGGTCTGTGTTTGTCCACGGTCTCTCCTCTGTCTGCTGTATGAGCTTCAGTCAGTGCTACAACGCTACATAACGGCTTGTTTTGTCTTGACCCTCCCACCTCCTTCCCTCCTTCCCTCCTTCCTCTCCTCCTCCTACCCTCCTCCTCCTCCTTGTTCACCCCAAAGTCGAGCAGATCACCGCCGTTTTCACCGCCGCCACCAGGCAAAAGGCATGGGACCATTTCTCAAAAGCACAGCGCAAGAACATAGAAATTTGGCGCAAGCAATGTGAGGTTGGTATCCTTTTACCTTTTTTTTTCTTTTTTTTCTCCTCCCACCACCCCTCAAGCCAAGTGCTCTCTTCTCTGCCGTCATTTCTGAGTCCCCAGGAGACAGTTGACAGACAGCCGTGTTGGATTTGTGTTCAGCTCCCTTGTTGTTGTTTTTTTTCCTCCTGGATGCTGCACCGTTACGGGCAGACAGAAGCCGGCCTCTGATCGCCTGAGTCTACATTTTTTTGCCTCCAGCCCACATGTAAGGCAAAGATCTGAGGCCTCCTAGAAAGCACGAAGCGCTGCTATGGTAACAGCAATTTCCAGGGTTAAGTTTCTGATCAATAATTCATCCACAGTCAAAGTTTGATAAGTTTAAACATGGGACGCTGTGTATAAATAGGAAAGATGTGTCCATATTCAGCTCAAATGATGATGGTTCCTGTGGATGTGGATCAGCCTGTTGCTTAGGCTGGCACTGTGGAGGTCATACTATCACAGAGCCAACTCAGAGTCACTACTTATGATCATTTTTGGTTGAAGAAGAGGTAAGATGTAGTAGTTTCCGCACAGTACAGCATGTTTCAGTTTAAAGCACTGTCGTTTATGGTTGTGGTAAGTCAACTTGTATCCATGCACTATCTAGCACTGATTCTTGTTGCTACGAGGAAACACACTGCTTTTTCTAATCTGCAGAAATGGGTAGTATCATGCCAAAAACGTGCTATGAAAGTACAGTTTGCAAATGAAGAGATAATGAATATGGGAGCCCTAATGAGATTACCCCTGAGGGCTACCACTGCAAAGTGATGGAAGATAATGCACCAGGCAGACAGAGACTTTCAGCCTCCAGACTAATTTAAATAATTTTACTCCTCCTCATAGTCATGCAGTCACTTTTATAAATGACGTAGGTTCCTGGTGTTAATACAGATGGTAGAATACTTCTGTAACCCCAGCGGAATGTACAGAGTTTCAGCTGACGTTTCTGTTAAATGGAATCATATACTGTAGATACAGGCATAAACATGAACATAGACATAGATATAACCATATATATATATATATATATATATATATATATATATATATATATATATAAGCAAATTTACAATGAACATTTAGTTGTTTTTTCTCAGCAGGCACTACGTCAATTGTTTTGAAACCAAACATATATTGATGTCATAATCATACCTAACACTATTATCCATACCTTTTCAGAAACTTTTGCCCATATGAGTAATCAGGAAAGCAAACGTCAAAGAGTGTGTGATTTGCTGAATGCACTCGTCACAACCAAAGGAGATTTCAAAATAGTTGGAGTGTCCGTAAAGACTGTTTATAATGTAAAGAAGAGAATGACTATGAGCAAAACTATTATGAGAAAGTCTGGAAGATACTATTAAAGAAGAATGGGAGAAGTTGTCACTGGAATATTTGAGGAACACTTGCGCAAGTTTCAGGAAGCGTGTGAAGGCAGTTATTGAGAAAGAAGGAGGACACATAGAATAAAAACATTTTCTATTATGTCAATTTTCTTGTGGCAAATAAATTCTCATGACTTTCAATAAACTAATGGTCATACACTGTCTTTCAATCCCTGCCTCAAAATATTGTAAATTTTGCTTCCCCACCCTGTACTATATATATATATATTATACACACACAGTGGGGCAAAAAAGAATTTAGTCAGCCACTGATTTTGCAAGTTCTCCTACTTAGAAAGATGAGAGAGGTCTGTATTTTCATCAGAGGTACACTTCAACTATGAGAGACAACATGAGAAAAAAAATCCAGGAAATCACATTGTAGGATTTTTAAAGAATTTATTTGTAAATTATGGTGGAAAATAAGTATTTGGTCAATAACAAAAGTTCAACTCAATACTTTGTAACATAACCTTTTTGGCAAGACAGAGGTCAAACGTTTCCTGTAAGTCTTCACCAGGTTTGCACACACTGTAGCTGGTATTTTGGCCCATTCCTCTACAGATCTCCTCTAGAGCAGTGATGTTTTGGGGCTGTTGCTGGGCAACACGGACTTTCAACTCCCTCCACAAATTTTCTATGGGGTTGAGGTCTGGAGACTGGCTAGGCCACTCCAGGACCTTGAAATGCTTTTTACGGAGCCACTCCTTCGTTGCCCGAGCAGTGTGTTTGGGATCATTGTCATCTGGAAGACCCAGCCACGTTCCATCTTCAATGCTCTCACTGATGGAAGGTGGTTTTGCCTTAAAATCTCACGATACATGGCCCCGTTCATCCTTCCTTAACACGGATCAGTCATCCTGTCCCCTTTGCAGAAAAATCCCAGAGCATGAGGTTTCCACCTCCATGCTTCACAGTAGGTATGGTGTTCTTGGGATGCAACTCAGCATTCTTCTTCCTCCAAACACGAGAGTGTTTTACCAAAAAGTTCTATTTTGGTTTCATCTGACCACATGATATTCTCCCAATCCTCTTCTGGATCATCCATTTGCTCTCTGGCAAACTTCAGACGGTCCTGACATGTACTGGCTAAGCAGGGGGACTCGCCTGGCGCTGCAGGATTTGAGTCCCTCTCGGCGTAGTGTGTTACTGATGGTAGCCTTTGTTACTTTGGTCCCGGCTCTCTGCAGGTCATTCATCAGGTCCCTCCGTGTAGTTCTGGGATTTTTGCTCACCATTCTCATGATCATTTTGACCCCATGGGATGAGATCTTGCGTGGGGCCCCAGATCGAGGGAGATTATCAATGGTCTTGTATGTCTTCCATTTTCTTACAATTGCTTCCACAGTTGATTTATTCGCACCAAACTGCTTGCCTATTGTAGATTCGCTCTTCCCAGCCTAGTGCAGGTCCACAATTTTCTTCCTGGTGTCCTTGACAGCTCTTTGGTCTTGGCCATGGTTGAGTTTGGAATCTGACTGTTTGAGGCTGTGGACAGGTGTCTTTTATACAGATAACCAGTATCTTCCAGACTTCTCATAATAGTTTTGCTCATAGTCATTCTCTCTTCCATTATAAACAGTCTTTATGGACACTCCAACTATTTTTGAAATCTCCTTTGGGTGACGAGTGCATTCAGCAAATCACACACTCTTTGACGTTTGCTTTCCTGATTACTCATATGGGCAAAAGTTTCTGAAAAGGTATGGAATAGTGTTAGGTATGATTATGACATCAATATATGTTTGGTTTCAAAACAATTGATGTAGTGTGCTGAGAAAAAACAACTAAATGTTCATTGTAAATTTTGCTTCCCCACCCTGTATATATATTAATAATATATATATATATATATTATATTATATTATATATATATATATATATATATATTAATCAAAAAATGAAATTTTGATGCAGTTGACTCAGGAGGCAACAGCAATAGATAAAACAGACACTATATACAAGGTAGAACAAATATGCATGTAACAATTATGTGTCAAGTATTAAACTGTGGTTCAGTGATAAAAAAAAATATTATCAGTTGTAAAAGCCATAATCAGTAATAAAAACTACATTTACTTGCTCTATTAAGTATCAGAAAATAATCAGAACGTATCACTGATGTTAGTCCATACTGGCCTTAAAGAGAAGAATGTAACAATACGATTACACTGAAAGAGTGAGTTATTGTCTGTTAGTTGAGCTAAGATTTGCTAAACTAAGCTACATGTAAGGTAATACTGCCTATTCTGAGGTCAGACAAACCCATCACTTATCTTTCAAATGTACTTTTTCATATTAACCCTCAAACATCTAAACAGTCGCTGGCGAAGAAAAGTATGTAAAAAATGTTGTCTAAAATGTTGTTAAAATCTTTTGACAAATAATTATATCAATATATTTTAACGATTCAGGTAAAATGCAGTTCCTCATCTTTTCAGCATCATCTTACGTATCTTATTTGAGTGAACATGGAAACACCATTGTCCTCTGCAGCACTGATTCACCAATAACACCCATGTAGTTTGACGGTGACAGTGATAGGGCTGCACAATTTTGGCTAAAACTAAAATCCCTATTTTTTTCCCCTAAAAACTTGATTTTCGATTTGATTTTTGGGTAAAACTGCAAAAGACAACGGAAGTCATGCATGTCAGCATGTTCGTGAGCAGCCCGCAATGCAAGTCACTGCTCCCTACCTCAAATCTGTGATGGTATCACTGAGTCCCCAAAAATTCTGTGATGGGCCCACAGAAGTTATACCAGTGTAAGTCAGTGGCAGGTATCAGTCAAGCATGCGTGGACCACACAATATGAGTGCCCCATGCAGTTGCATTTGAACTGGGGGATCTGTGCGTGGACCATGGCTTACATTGGTATCACTACTGCGGGCCCATCACAGAGTTAAGGTCCATGGTCATTACACAGACTTCTGTGAAAGACCGCTCTCACAGTTAGGAGGAGGAGCCTACGATAGACTGCAGGAGGCTTGGAGGAGAGAGAGAGAGAGATGAAATCGATTTGACAGTTTCCCTTTTTTAAAAATCGTCCTAATTAAGATATCCAATTTCAATTTAAAATCGATTAATTGGGCAGCCCTAGTGGTGGTAGGTGCTTGTTTTTATGTTTGGGTAATGATACATATTGCTGAAAATGACACTTTTTCTTCAGTTTTATCTGTTTTCACATAATAACCTAAGTATTTACTTTGCTCTTAGTTGTAGAGACAAGAATGGCTGATTTTCACAAAAAAATGCAAAATGCAGACATTAGTATTAAAATAAATGGAGAGGAAGGGTAAGAAATAGTTCTACATTTTAAAGGGTTAAAAATCAAAAGGCTTCAGTTTTTTGTGTGATGTGCAAGTGGCATGACTTATGTAGACTATATAGTAGATCATATGCATTAATCTTTCATAATAATGAGAAGCCTAAAGCTTCAAACTAATATGAAGGTAGTAGCTTTAGGCTAAGCTGTTGTACAGTTAAGCTAACGGTGCATCTTTAGCTGCGTGAGATACACAATGGATTGATATCCTTCAAATTGAAGTTAATTTATCCACTTATATGAAACCTACTCATTCATGTCATTAAAAGATTTATTCTATGAATCATTTTAAAGGTTGCATTGAGTTTCTGCTTGACTGGTACATTGCTATTAAAAATTAAGCCCAAATCTGAGTTAGGTCAGCTAGCTAAGTGAAAGTTATTGACCCATAAAGACCCAAACATCCACCGTCGAGCAAAATTGTCTACTGATGTAAACTGTTTATCACCTGTTGATCCACTAATCCTATCAATACATGTCAATAATTGGTGTAAAATGCAGTTTATCATTTTTCATGGTCATCAAATATGACCCATTTGGATGTTCAGAGGCTCCGTAGTGAACGTAGAAACACTGTCATCTTCTACAACATTGATTCATCAGTAAAATTCACTGAGTTGGATCAATGACAGTGGATGGAGATAGTTTTATATTCAGTTAATATAACATTTTGATGAAAAATTAACTTTTTCTTTAGTTTCCTTGTTTTGATATAACAACCCTCAACTTTACTCTGAGCTTTAATGAACATCTGCATAATCAATTGATTAAATATGAGAAAATAAATGATTTATACTGGAAAAAATGCAAAATACAAAGGATAATATTAGAGTAAATGGTGATAAATCACTTAAGAAAGGTTAAATATAGAGAAAAATTAATTTGAGAACTGTCACAAAAGGAGTACTGGGTCTTTATGGGTTAGTTTAAATTTAATGAAATATGAAAAAGAGGCAAATGATCTGTTCATTCCTAAATTCACTAACTAAATTTATCAGGGTGCTTGTGCAGGTCTTGAAAGTCTTAAAAATATGAAATTTTGAAACGCTGTTTTCCAGACCTTGAAAAGTTTGGAATTTTGTTTGTAAGTCTAATTAAGTATGAAAAAAAGTTTCTCTCATAGTTGAATTTGAGTCTGCTCAAAGGCACATAATATTTTAAGATAAGAAATACATGAGGAAACATAAAAAAACTAGATCTGATTTCACTAACTGGTCACTACTGGAATGATTCTAGTAAAACTTTTTTGTGTGATATCCATGCACTTTTGTGATTTTCAAATGTTCTGAAAATGTTTCTGTCAGTAAACTGCAAATTGTGCATTCTTTTATTCATACGTTTATTAAAATGAATTTTCTACTACACACAACAGGTACAATGTCAACCAAAAAAGTAGGCACACAAGTATAAAAGTACATAAAGTCAAGGTCTTAGGGAAAAAATAATTTTGAAAACGTCTAGAATTTTTATTTGGATAAAGAACAAGCACCCTGATATATGTATTGTAGAACCTGGTGTTCACATGCCATGAGGTGCTGAGGGTTGCTGAACACAGTGTGTGTGTGTGTGTATGTGCGTGTGTTGTGTGTGTGTGTGTGTGTGTGTGTGTGTGTGTGTGTTTGTTTGTGTGTGGTTGCTGTGATGTTTCAGGAGCTGAGGAACGCTCACAGTGAGGAAATCATGGGCATCCGTCGAGAAGAAGAAATGGAGATGTCAGATGAAGACTCTGATGAAAATCCATGTAAGAAGATGCGCATTGAGGAAAATGGTACGACAGCTCCTGTACAAATAGTTCAAGTACCCATCATACATGCAGTAATAGGGTGTTTTTACACTGTTAGGGCTTTGGTGCTCTCTTTTTGTCCTCTTGTATGTCAGTGTGATCTGTGTGATCATATAGAAACTTAAGCAGTTTTTCACCGTAGGCATTTTCCAGAAAACTGAGTGGTCTGCCTATGCTGATTCATCCCAGACATTAGCTTTCAGTGTGAATAGTTAATGGAAATGGAAATATGTCTGAGTCAAATGTGCTCACATCAGCGTCTGAGAACCTCATTATTGTTTCCTCACCATCACTTCTCCTCATAATTGATGTGATTAATATGTTTTTAACTCACAGTGATGAAACTTACTGCGGAGGTATTTAATGTCTGAAATCTGCTGGTCTGGACCACATATGGCCACACTGTTGTATTTGGCTTTGTCACAGTGTCTAGAGCTTAAAGAGGCCTGATTATGAGTGTACCAAGCATTTGGACAGGTTTGGTTTTTTTTGTTTTCCTTGAATACTGTATATTTTTGATTCCTTCAGTTTGTTTTAATTCATTCCACTCATCAAAATGAAATGTTACCAGTGTACGGTTCTGCAAACCACAGAAAAACACTATAGGCAGGAGGTGGTTGGTCTGTTCATATGGCCCGTTTTGACACCAGATAATTAGGATCCTGAATGGTTTAGGCAACAGACCTGTTTTAGGTAGAGTTAAGAAAACGTTGTTTGCGTTCATTGTGTTAACTTTGGACTTTTTCTGTGTTAAACCAAGACATTGCATTATCTCTTAAGAGATGTCAGATTCTAAACCTGCATGCTTACATACCAACCTTAAATTAGACATGATTGGACAGCACCGTCAATATATTTATGATATTATTGATATAAACATACTGGGAAGTGTTGATATAAAATGTGTTTTTGTCCTGAAACATGAGCTTATTCTAGCAAGTGTAGTTTCATTTCCAGCAAGTATGAGATGCATGCTACTGCCTCCTGCCAGTTGGAAAATTATTGCACATTTAGTCTTGATGCACTTATGTGTATACACCAGTGAAGTTAGATGATTACAAGTGATCATGTGTGTGAGACAATGTAGGGTGAACTAACCCTGATCATAAAAAAAAAAAAAAAAAAGGAGGGGTGGGGTGGGGGCAATTCCACAGACTGGCAGAAAAAGTTGTTGACTGATTTGCCCTTGAGCAAGGCACTTAACCCCCCATTTGCTCCCTGGGGCACCTGATATGGCAAGCCCGCTGCTGCTAGTCTGCAGTGTGTGGCGTGTTCCTGCATGTTCTAGTGATGGGTTAAAAGCAGAAGTTAAATTTCAGTGTGTGGTGCATGTACTGTGTACTGACAATAAAGGATCTTAATCTTAACCTTAATCTTAATGTAGCAATCATTATCATATCAATCGGAAATTATTGGGTGCTGCTGTCTCTCCATTCAAGTATAATAAAATGTCGCAGGAAAGAAAATATCAATACAACAGAAAAAGAAAAAAAAACTAGATAGATAGATAGATAATAGATAGATAGATAGATAGATAGATAGATAGATAGATAGATAGATAGATATACACATGAAATATACTGTATATTTAAAACACCCTATTAAGACAATATTAGAACAGCAATTTGTGCATGAAGACTACATATATTCAATATAACAATTAAAGAAGTATACATAATAAGTGTGCCAAAATGTAGTTGTGTGTAGTCATAATTATTTGAGGTTATAAGGTGGAGTTAAATGGTCTGATGGCCACAGGTGTGGTTCACTGGCGTATTGGGTGGAATTGGTCTATCACTGAACAAACTTCTGTGACTGACCAGCATGTCATGGACTGGGTGAGTGGAACTGTCCAATTGTCTTGATCTTAGACAACATTGTCCTCTCTGACGGTGGTGTCAGAGAGTCCTACTCCATCCCACAACATCACTGGCCTTGTGGATCAGCTTCTTGAGTTTGTTGGCATCAGTAACCCTCAGCCTGATGTATAGTCGCGGAAAAAATCATTAGACCACCCTTGTTTTCTTTAATTTCTTGTTCATTTTAATGCCCGGTACAACTAAAAGTACATTTGTTTGGACAAATGTAATGGTAGCAACACCAATAGCTCATAAGAGTTTAATTTCAGAGCTGATATCGAGACATTTTCCATGTTTTCTTGATAATAACCAAAATCACTTCAGTTCTTACATCAATAGCTATGGCATTGTTGACACAAAAACAGTGCTTTTAGGCATTCCATGTTTTTTCTGTCTGTTTTAGTCACGTGATACACACAGGAGTTAGTACTTGATTGCATAACCATTGTTTTTGATGACTTTTGATGGTCTAATAATTTTTTTCTGCGACTGTATATACACAGAAATACACATCTACTCATGATCAGGCCTCTCAAGTAAATGCCATGCATGAACAACCAGACTGTTTCACTGCCGCATTCATTCATTAACATGATGTGGAATATTACAATAAGTCATGCTATTTAAAAAAATAAATAAATAAATCACGGAAACAAAATGCTGTTTTGACAGTGAACAGTTATTGAATAAAGATGAAGCAGCTGTGGAGCACTGAGTTTAAATGTCACAGATTCATAATTTATCCTGTTCCTTCCTCTGTCTTTCTCATCGTATTTCCTCATCCTGTCTTCCTCTTTCCCCTATCACCTCCTCTTCTCCTCCTCTCCCATCCTCTTTGCTGCTCCTGCTTCTTTTCTACCTGTCGTTCAGGCGTGTGCGAACAGACTCATGCATCTTTGAAAGAGGAGAACGACTCACTGCGTTGGCAGCTGGACGCCTACAGGAACGAGGTGGAGCTGCTCAGGAAGGAGCAGAGCAAAGCAAGCCGACCGGATGACGACTACACACACTCGCAAATGCACACACAATCCTGAGGCACAGATCCAGCTGCTGCAGCAGAACATGCACAACATGCAGCAGGTAAGTGTCAAACGAATGTGTAACCGGGGTCGATAAACATGATCAACATGATATACTGTAAGTGAATTCAGTTTTGTTTTGTTTTTTATGTAACCTTAATTTAACCCAGAAAGACCCAGTGCTACTTTTGTGGCAGTTCCCAATGAAATTTTCTCTATACTTCACCTTTCTTAAGTGATTTATCACAGTTTATTGTAATATTATCTTCTTTATTTACTTTTTTTCAGCGTAAATCATGTATTTTCCTGTATTTAATTTGGTGATCATGCAGATGTTCATAAAAACTCAGACTAAATTCAAAGGTTATTACATCAAAACAGAAAAAAATGAGGAAAAAATTGCTTTTTCAGCAAGAATTAACTAAACATAGAAATAAGTGTGTCCATCCACTGTCATTGATCAAACTCCATTGGTTTTACTGGTGAATCAGTGTTGTAAAAGATGACACTTTTGTCCACTTCCAAATGAAATTTTCTCTACATTTAATGTTTCTAAAGTGATTTATCACCAATTATTGTAATATTGCCTTTTGCATTGTTCGTATAAATCATGTATTTTCCTATATTGGTGAATCCATGTTCACTACAGAGCCTCTGAACGTCCAAATGGGTCATATCTGATGATGATAAAGTACATTTTACACCAATTATTTACATGTATTGATAGGATTAGTGGATCAACAGGTATTAAACAGTTTATATCAGTAGATGGTTTTGGTCGATGGTAGATCTTTGGGTCTTTATGGGTTATCCAGGTAAAATCCCACTAAGATTAAGGACCTCTTTTACATGGGAGTCCTGGCCAATATAGGCAGCAGCAACTACAACACACAGTTACAAGATTACACAGTTAAAACACACAGACACATTCAACAATAAACAGTTAGTAAAAACAACATTTAAAAGCAGATTAAGAAAAACAAGTGCAAGTTATGGAGCGAACCTCAAGAACTCTCAGTTTGGACTTAACCCTGTAAATCCTGAACCATTAAATCATTGACAGAAAATTCCAGTTCTTTGAAACTGGAGCCTTTATTGGTCCTTCTGAACAACCAAAAAAAATTCTTTCAAATATCAATTTCCATGTATGATTTTTAATTTTGTATCATATTTGATACATCAGGTCTCAATGCTCAAATATTATCATTTTTAAACAAAAAAAACATAATGTAACACAAACATGTTTAACAAATTGGTCATTCTTTCTCAAAATTGCCAAAATTTTGCCTCCTGACAATCTTGTAGTGTCCCTGGAAAGGCCTCTGGTGAATGAATTCCTTCCCCTGGTGGATTATCCGTGTATTGTATGTATCTAATTGTATACATCAGGTTTTTCAAGAAGAAAAATGTCACACTGATCATGCAGAGGGCTTCAAAACTCATGTATCAAATAGATACGGTCGACATTAAAGGTTTAAAAGTGCTCAAAGAAATTAAATCAGTTAGTTTCTTTCATCTATACTGAACAATGGCAATTACTCTGGCAGCCTGACAGTCACATCTGTTGGTTAGATGTGTTGTCACCTGGAGTTAGTTTTAAATGATGAACTGAACAGGTTTTTAGTTACACAGGACAAGGCTCATTAGTCTGGATACAGGAGCTCAGGTAGAAGGGTTCTGTCCTCGTTTTGTCGCGTCCTGGTCCCAAGATTTGTGACTTTTGATGTAAGGAGCAAAAGAAGCCAGTGAAGGGAAATCAAAGAAAAGTCACATAAGCTGTTTAAAACAGATGTATAGATATACATTTGCCACTGGTCTCTGCTGTTTGCAATTCAGCTCTTGCCATGTTGATACATGGAGTAAAAAGTGACCATATTTGGACAAAAGGGGGTGTGAATACTCAGCCATGTGCCAGCAGTCATGGGTGGCTAATGCTAAGCGTGAGCCTACTGACCTTGGTTAAACAGAGAACCTCATGATACACTACACAACCAATTTTTTGATCTTTATAGTGAAACCTAATAACCTCAACTATAGAGGAGCTGGAGCCGATCCCAGTAGTCATCAGTGGTATTACAACAGTAAGAAACATCCACTTTGGGTTAATTTTGGAGCCAAGGTCCTTCACCCTCGTTCCATATACTTAATTACTGCTTTTGTAACAGTGCAATCATTAGCTTAGTTTCATAGACAGACCATGTAAGCTGATGGCATTTAATTCTAGTACTTCGACCGCATCCAGATAAGTAGGTTTTACCATTGCAGAGTCTACATACATGCTGAATCTAAGTTCATTAGGTTACATTATGCAGTGGGACTTAAATAAATATACAGTTGTGGAAGAAATTATTAGACCATCAAAAGTTATCAAAAACAATGGTTATACAATCAAGTACTAACTCCTGTGTGTATCATGTGACTAAAACAGACAGAAAAGAAAACATTGAATGCCTAAAAGCACTGTTTTTGGCAGTACAATGCCATAAGAACTGCAGTGATTTTGGTTATTATAAAGAAAATCATGGAAAATGACTAGATATCAGCTCTTAACCCCGTAACGCCTGAATCATTAAATCATTGACAGAAAATTCCAGTTCTTTGAAACTGGAGCCTTTATTGGTCCTTCTGAACAACCCACATTTTTTTTTCAAATATCAGTTTCCATTAGGGATGCAAATTATCGATTAATCCATTAATCATTAGTTGGTTGACCTTATCAATTGATTAACGATTAATTGATAAGCGGCGATTTTCCTGAGAACCTGAATTTCTTTTTCAATACGGTCTATAAGAATAAAAGCTAAATATTGTTTATAAACTTGAATATAAACCCAGGTGTGAAATATTTCAAATGTAGTTTTACATTATGGGACTCCTGACATTTTTGGTCGTATTCAGGGAAAAACTACTGCACAAGTACAATAATTATCATTTGGCCAAACTGCATTTCCTATAAAAAGAAAAGAATTAAGGGTTCTCCCAAATAAAAAAAAAAAAGTCCCACATCTCCTTTTTCTCTCCTACAGTCGCCATTGCTGAGATAATTAAGCAAAGCACTTAAAGTGTCAAACTGCTTCAGATGAGCTGCAGCAGTATGTGTGTTCATGCAAAAGTTCAGATGTGCGTTTATCAGGAAAGAACAGGGAGGCCAGGGTACTCAACTTTCCCCAAGCAAACAAAAAAAGGGAGAGGAAAAAAGAACTACAACAGTTTTTCATTGCTGACTCAGACCTTTCCCATAATCCCTCACTCCGCTGATTTCACAAACCAGTGCAGAAAGCTTTGTCACAGCATAGTGTTAGTAGTTTGCCATGAGTTGGAATAATTTAACTTGACTTCCTGTCTTTCCATATCTAAAGTGACAGCACTGATAGAATGAGGCACGGTAGATAAAACCACATTACACACACACACACACACATATACACAACCTGCCCTGCTGGGTTGTAAATGTGTTGCTTACTTGACTTCTAACAGTGTGAGAGAATGTTACGCTCCTGTCACATTTCATTTGTCACCTGCTATTGTTTTTATTGCCTCAGTACAGAGAAGCTGCTGTAATGAACAAATAAGTACTTTACTGGAATAGGTCTAAACATATATGTTATTCTAATAAGTAATCATGTAATTATGGAAGCCACAGTCATTGATATTAAGACCAAAACAGACCCAACAGCATCTGTCCTCTGCATCATGGTGACAAAGTGTAGACAAAAGAAGGACGATGTATTTAACACAGACTAAATGAGACATTTAGAATGTGAAGTGTCATAATGAAGTGTGCCACAGGCAGTCCTGAATCACAGCTACGACTTATCATCAATTGAGGTGTGACACAAACAACATCGCCTATGTAGCCCCATGACTCAGCATCATCATCAGCTTGTCAACAGAGACATAAAAAGTACAAAAACTAGTTACTGGTTCAGAGTCTAAAACATCATTCCTTTCCTCAGAGACAGTCTCATATGGACATATTACTGACAGACCTTGAAAAATAATGGATTAGTATCACATTAGAACATTAAAACTTAATCACTATAACAAGATCTTTTTTTGCATCAGGTAAATTGAACCTTGTGGGTTTATTATGTATTATGTATCACAACATTATCTGCTGATAGTTCAGTCTGTGTGAGTGAGGTACTATCAGGAAAACACAGTTGATGATATCACTATGTTGTATTAATTCCTTTGTTCTGTCTTTATGATAAATGTGTACATGTGTTTAGAGCTGCTGCGATTGATTATTTTTGTAATCGATTGATCTATTGATTATTTCTTCAATTCAATTTGATAAAGAGGTTATTTGAATCTAATAAGTATGCCAAACTGCAGCAGTCAGCTCTTTCCAGATTTTGTTTGAATCCACACACACACACATACATGCACACAGAGGCCACTTTGCATTCATAACATAGATGTATAATATATATATGTGCACTGCAGCATACAGTTTATTAACTTGCTAACCACTTAAAATGGAGCTAACAAACAACTTTGTGTTGATCCTGGCATCATGTGCATCACAGTAAGTGTCCTGTGAATACAACAGTGGAAATGAAGCTTTGATCCAGGAAAGTTGTAGTTGATTGATCTTTTTAATTGATTCAAGATGATTAGTCGGTTATTCATTTCAGCTCTACACATGTCCATGTCTTCCAGCAACTCCTGGATCTGCAGGAGCAGCTGAGGAGTAAGGAAGATGAGCTGGAGCAGGCCAGAGAAGAGCAGCGTTACCTGGAGGGGGAGGTGCTCCTGCTCCGTGAAAAGGTGTGTACTGTACCGCCGTCGCATTCTCAACCTGTTGAACAGTAAAGACAGAAGTGGTCAGTGAGATCTTTTTTACACCCTTGACAAAGATGACAGTGACAGGATGTTTAAAAGTTTATTATTCTTCACATCAGTGTGTACCTCCAACTCTACATATGAGTTCACATGGAACATAAATTTGTATCATTTAGGTAATTATTTTTAATGCCTGATGGGACACAACATTGGTGAACTGATGGTAAAAACCTGTGCATGTGTGTATTACAAAATCAAGCTATTTCACTTGACTATTTTGAGTGGATTTCTCAGCAGCAGCTTTTAAATGTAGCAAATCAGGGATGTTAGATCAGCTGATCAGCTTTAACATGAGGACTGACTGATAAAGTGGTAATTATGTAAGCATTAGATAATTATTATTGATGATCTCATTCACCCAGAACCTATTTGTGAGTGTATTTGTCAGCAATTCAACATTTAGTCCTGATAGTTTATGTACTGCAATCAGCAAAATGTTCAGCCCGAGAATCTGAGTGATTGACAAGGGTCATGTTGTGACTGCGTTAGAGCATCTCCAAAACTGTAAGTCTTAATGGGTGTTTCCTGCAGTGGTTAGTACCCAATATGTGGGAAGAGAATGTTATAGCCACCAGCCTACTATTGTGTAAGTCCCCCTTTTTTGCCACATCCTCCGTGACTGAAGGCCTGGACTCTAAAAGACATTTGCACCAGATGTCTTGGTCTGTAGGTTATGACATGGGGTCTTCATGGATTGGATTTGTTTGTCCAGCACCTCCCATAGATGCTCTATTGGACTGAAATTGACTGTTGGTCCTTGGCCCACTTTTGGTTGGTACTAACCACAACAGACTGAAAACATTTAATAAGGTCTGCTGCTCTGGAGATGCCCTGACCCAGTCATCACATCAGTTTAACCTTGGTCAAAGTCACTCAGATCTTTACACTACCCACCTTGTTTCTCCCAATGCATCAACTTTGATGACTAAGGCAGAATCCCAATTCACCCTTGGCCCTCCCCTTACCCCTACCCCTCTGTTTTGCACGTACACCTGGAGGGGGAGTGTTGTCCCGATTCTCAATTAGACTGAGGGCAAGGGCTAAGATGGAGGGCTGTATAGCTCTTGAAACTGAGATTTTCCAGGACCACACTATGAATGGAGGGGTAGGACAAATTTCCCATTATTCTGTTTGAATCATTGGCAAGATGGAGGTAAACACAGCAAAAAAGTGCAGTAGTGTGATGAAAGAAACACAAATGTATGTATTTTCCTTGTAAACAACTTAACCATTTGATCGATCGTTAATGCCGTTTCAATGTGTTATAGATCGCATTTCTGCGGTTTATAATTGATAGCCGCAAAAAGATGACCAAAGCCCATGGAACAGAGATGGTTACAGCTACTGACAGCATGAAGAATACTTTCGGAAACAAAGTTTTTGCATCTGTTAATAGCAGCATCGATGACTGCTGATGACTTAACAGGTCACGAAGGGTTGTCCCATTTCATAGGAGAATGTTTCAACCCCTACCCCTTGCAGCTCCATTTCAAGGGGTAGTATCAAGTGTGAGGGCCAAAGGGTAGGAATAAGGGGGAGGGCTAAGGGATGAATTGGGATTGGGCCTAAATATGCACGTGCTGCCTTATATCCCACCCACTGAAATTGGCCATTGCAGCAAAATAATCAGCATTATTACCTCGTCATTTGTTTGTGGTCATATGGTTGCTCAGTGCCCATACTGTACTGTATAACTGATTTATTGCATTAATAAACCAAGAGATAATAATAAGTCAATGCTGTGTTTTCAGTAAAACCAACAGAAAGTGGTTTTGTTTCCTACCTTAAGATTTTTTTTTTTTTTTTTTTAGAGCGTGCAATTGTCGATGTATTCTCACTGAATTATGGAAATTGACTTCAGGTTTCCTGCAATCTGTTTCTATTGATTCTCGAAAACACTTCTGTACACAACAACTGCTCAGTTCCTTTACATTGGAAAGCACATACAGGGGTAATAAAATATTAAGTTTGATTGACTTAATGCATCCATCAATACACATGTTTGCTGGAAGAAGAACAGACTGGGGAGGTAAGAACGATGAGGAGGAGGATGAGGATGAAAGAGTATTTTTTTGATATGTCAGGTTAGGTTTATCATTCAGGTATATATGCACGTATAATCAGAGCTTTGGAGAAGGTCCAAGTCTAGCATTTCATACAAATGCAAATCATTTATATGACATTTAATATGAGTCCAAGTCAAGTTCATTGAGATTTGAGATAAACCAAGTCATGGATTTAAACAAGTCCATGTTAGGAGTTAAACTTAAGTGCAAGTCATGTTTAATACATGTCCAATTTAACCATTTAACATAAGTCGTGTAGAAAAGGTTGTTCCATCCCAAATCTCAGGTCAGATCAGGTGACTTTGTGCGAAGTCCAAGCCAAGTCCCATGTGATTTGAGAAAAGATCAAGTCAGGTCTTAGGTCCAGTCAGGGAAGTTTGTGTCAAGTCCAAGTCATGGGTGTAAAAAGTCCAAGTCAGGCATTTAATCCAAATCCGCATCAGGATTTAAACCCAAGTGCAAGTCACTCATTTAATATCAGTCCAAGTTAGACTTTTAACCTCAGTCTAAGTTGAGTCACAAGTCTTCTGGGGATGGATCATATCATCCCAACTAATCTGAAACAAGTTCAAATCAAGCGTCAGGTCAGATCAGGTGAGTATGTGTCAAGTCCCAGTCAGTAATTTTACATAAGACCAAGTCGAGTGCTTAATACGAGTCAAAATGGTTCATGTCATCCATAGTCTCAGGTCAAATAAGGTAACTTTGTGTTAAGTCCAAGTCAGTCATTTACACAAATCCAAGTCAAGTCCCATGTGATTTAGGAAAAATTTAAGTCTCGGGTCATATAAGGTAAGTTTTAATCAAGTTCAATTCAGGCCTTGAACACCAGTCGATGATGTGTTTCTTTAGAAGTGAAAGTCTTACATCCAGTGATTTCAAAACTTCTAGAGCTCACACTGTGAAGCCTCTCTCTCAGATTTACATGAGAATGTTCAGCCCTTTCACTGAACTCTCTGCCTTTACACAAGCACAGACGTAGCCCTGACTGGGCCTTTGCCTTCAGGCCTCCAGCTGTGTACACGGAAAGTATTTTGGACTCCTGCTGAGAAATGAAAAGCATCAACTGCCCTGTGTATGTTTCCGGGCCAATTAGTCAGTCATATCTTTCTAATACGGTACTTTTTTAAGTTATTCACAGGCTAGTCATACATTTGGAGGATGAGTATTTGTTTTCTTAGCTGGGATGAATAAATCAAAATGACTTGTAGCCTTTAATCAAATCTGGTCAAATGTCTGGAATTTAATAACTTTTCCATAAAAACAGATGGTTCGAGGTAAAGTACTTAAGCCTGTCACTGTCTTTATGGATGGTTTAATGAGGAAGAGGAAGGAGTGAAGAGTGTTTTGTTGATGGATAACTGCATGACAGGTTGTGCAGAGTGTTGCAGCAGCTGTATGTTTAGTGTAGCCTGACTCAGGTTTGACAGGTTTAGTTTTGTAGTGCCCCATCAGCTACTACATTAATTAAAGTCATCAAGAAATTGAACTAGTTGAATACAGTAGTTATACAGTTATACACATAGCACTTAATGAGATGAATTAATCTTTTTCATTTTGACTTCCCTATTTCCACCTGAGCTGCTTTTATCTCGAGTAAAAAAGGCCGTAAATCCAATATTCATGAGTGGACAGTCAGCGCCCTCAGAAGGACTGTTCTCACCTTACATTCTGTCAGTATTGTAGTCATTACTCAATGTAGGATTAAGGGCATTTTCACATGTACCTTGTTTGGTCAGGTATTTAGGACTTTTGGTTTGCTATGAGGTTTGTAGATGTGAATTTGTTGTGGTCTAAATAGCCAACCAGTCTTAAACATGTATTCTGAGTCCTTCTGGTTTGTTTACAGTGAGGAGGAGTTCATTTAAAGCAGTGGTTCTCAATCTTTTTCTATCGGGCCCACCTTCGGAGGATAAAAAAAATCTCCAGGCCCCCCTCAACCCCAACAACATTGTAACAGTGGTGCAATTATAACTTTTATTGAAAGAAACAGCAATACTGTAACAATACTTTTTGCTTGAACAACGCAAATAAACTCAACCAGACTGCTCCCTGAGACAATATTTTTCCAATAAAAATAGGAAATCTGGAATAATCTTACAACTATGACAATAAAGTTACTTCTTTTAGAACATCAAACAAATTTTTGTAACAAAGATGAACATTTTAACAATATCAGTAGCTGCAGTAAGTAATCTCAGTGAGAAGTGCAAACTGTACAAAATGTGCAAAAACAGAAACATTGCACAGTTTTCTTTTCCAGTCCAATCCTTGTCCATTCTCCAAACCTAAACTGTTTGTCTCGTGTAGTGACCATGGCAGTAGATTTGTTTGTTGTACGCCCCTAAAATGAGTCCAGGGTACTCCAACACTAAAACATTAGTTCCACCTGATACATATTCATGCCCCCCCCCCCCCCCCCCACAGGAGGTCCACCCCACAGTTTCAGAAACACTGCCTTAAAAGAAGTTATGCAGGCTTATAATCACAACAAAAGATGAAAAAAACACACACACAAAAAAAACAAAACAATGGAAGATGTTATAAACTAATTAAAGTCAAGAACAAGGAGATGCATACATTATTAATGATGGCAGGACATCATGCACAGTTTTATACTTTGCTTCAGTAGACCAAATTTATACAAAACCCACAAACTTCCATGATTATCAGTTCACTAGCGCATCTTTGTGGAGATTTGGTCCAATATTTATGTTTTGTTAGAATTTTTTTTATTCTTTATGCTAACATGTAGCCATAATGTAAGAGGCAGTCAGTAAACAGATGGAATGACAAATGAACTGTAGGTTTGTGCAAGTTTATTATGGAGTGTTGTGTTTTTTGCATTGATGTAGCTATCACAGAAATAGCAGGCCTTTAGGCATGAAGCACACATTGACAAGATAAAATTTTAATTCTCTTAATATTTAACATTAATACTGAATTGAAATACATAAGCTCCCAGTGGGTTGGAGAAAGGAATGAAACAAAAGGTTGAAGCTTTGAATCAGACAGCATTAGAGTTCATTGTATTTGATTACCCTCCATACCTAATCTATACCCTTTTTTTCATTTGTGAAGCATATAATACGTAATCTTGAAGGAGTGACGGAATGAAAAGCTAAAGCATTGGAATTGAGATTTGACAATGAGCCTGTAAAGCCTAAGAATATATCTAAAAATACTGCTACTACTACTACTACTACTACTACTACTACTACTACTACTAATAATAATAATAATAATAATAAGTGGTCCCAGGCACAACAAACCCTGCCCTTTGCATATACTTTAGCTTATTTTGGCATCGATCCAGCTGATGTCATCTTGTCTGTGCATGTGCTGATGTCAGCATATCAATTATGTGCCAAGTTTAAATTAAAATTACATGAAATTGATGTCATTGGCAATCTATAAAGGCAATTTGGTATGAATTCAGCCAATAGTTTTGCTGCTAGGAACATGTGAATTTTTGCCCATTATAAGTAAATGGGGGGGGGGGGGGTGTATTTAAAAATTTAAAAAAAAATTGAAATTTGACCTACTTTTTCCAAATGTAATGACATATTCTGGGTCACTGGCAATCTATAAACCCAATTTGGTATGAATTCAAGCAATGGTTTTGATGCAACAGACGTTAGAAATTTCAGCCATTGTAAGTAAATTAGGAAAAAAAAGATTTAAAAAATTCAGAAAAATAAATACGGACTTGACCTACTGTTCCCAAAATGTAATCAGATCTATTCTGGGTCACTGGCAATCTATAAACCCAATTTAGTATGAATTCAACCAATAGTTTTGCTGCTAGAGTGTTAACAAACAAAGAATCAAACTAGAAGCACTCGGAGAGTGCAGAACTCCGCCAAGGCATATCCCCCGATCACCACCAAAATTGAATCATTTTTTCCTTGTACCAGTATCAACATTTCCTGAAATTTTCATCCAAATCTGTCCATAACTTTTTGAATTATCTTGCACACGGTCAGACAGACAGACAGATAGACAAACAGACAGACAAACCAACGCCGGCAAAAACATAACCTCTTTGGCGGCGGTAACAAACCAAACCAAAAGCAATACCCTATGCCTCCCCTTTGGGGGGTGGGGTAATGATAACAAAATAAACTAGAAGCACTTGGAGAGCGCAGACCTCTGCCAAGGCAGGTCAGTGCCCTGGATTTGGATGAAAATTTCAGGAAATGTTGAAACTGGCACAAGGAACAAATGATTAAATTTTGGTGGTGATCGGGGGTGGGGGGGTGGGGTGCACTGATCTGCCTCGGTGGAGGTCTGCGCTGTCTTTTCTAGAAAAGCACTCTTAGAGTGCAGATCTCTGCCAAGGCAGATCAGTGGCCCCCCCACCCCCGATCACCACCAAATTTAATCATTTGTTCTTTGTTCCAGTATCAAAATTTCCTGAAATTTTCATCCAAATCCATCCATAACTTTTTGAGTTATCTTGCACACAGGCAAACAGACAGACAGACAAACAGACAGACAAACCAACGCCAACAAAAACATAACCTCCTCGGCGGAGGTAACAATTGTACCTAATTACATTGAGTTATTTGTGTCTTAATGATGAGATCATAATAACAAACTTCACATATACATCCATACATTTCTCAGTTTCTTCATAATACTTCCCTGTATTTGTTAAAATTATACGTTATTCTTGAGTGACGTGAGGCTGATCTCACCTGCCTACATTTGTGAAAGGTCACCTGATGTCACCTCCAATTTTTTATGGGAATATGCTCTGAACCAGAGTCAGAAACCATGAGCTGATGAAGTGAGCTGCTAACTAACTCTGTGGTACTACTTAGTGTTTCTACCATGGTTTTGTTTAGTTTGGTTTATCCTGGGTCTGGTGAGGCAGGAGGGTGGCGTTATTTCTCTTTAATTTTTCTTTTAATGTCATATAAATCCGAAGGAAAGACCGAAACAGACAGGTAGTTTGTCTGTCTTTTGTCCTGAGATGTGAATTAAAAGGAATTCACCCATAAAACAGTTCACTCCATACTGTAAAAAACTGTGTAGTGTTAGCCAGCGTTGGTCAAATGGAGGTTAAACAGTCCATTTGTTGGGGATTCTTTACAGTGGTAGGTGAATAAACACGTGGTGTGGTGGGCATGCTCAGAACAGTGTGTGTGTTGGCAAATGCTCTGTAATACAGAGGAATGATAAGTACAGTATCAGACTCACTTTCATATATCTGTCAGCACAAAACCTTCAAAGTGTCTTTCCAGTATGAATATTCTATTGGATCAAGTAATTGTTTTCCCCAGGGTACGACTCTAATGGACAGATAGTGTTCTATTGACTGATGTCTAACCTTTTTCCATACTCCTCTAAGAGAGCCATCTGCTGTTCATAACACTTTTTTTTTTTTTGCTGTGACTGACTGGCCCGTCCTGCTCTGTTTCTGTGTCTGAAGCTGCTGAATAACAATGGGGAGGCTGTGGAAGGGACCAACGGAGAGCTACATGAAAAGGTAAAAACTGCACTGCAGAGCAACACTATAACACCGGCACACACAGTGGGTGCACCTTGTGAAAGCTCTGGAGGAAGGAATTAATGTGTCTATGATTTGAAGCCAGACCAGTGATGCCTACACATATAAAGAGGAAGCACACTCTGGAACATGTCACTGATTGTTTTGTATGTATTTTATTGTTATGATTATTTTTTTTTTTTTTACGTATGCTCATGTTATCCCTTGACATATTTGTTCATTAGAGACCATTCTTTCATGTCCGATACTGATGCTGATATTACAAATTTCAGATTTGTTTCATGCAGGTATTTACTGATCTGATACACAAGAAGAAGCCTGAGCCACAGACCATGTTGAAAAGGCTCTAATTCCTAAATGATTGATGATCTATTTTTTTTAACCCATAAGGACCCATTATAACTTTTTGTCTATTCCCAAATTAAATTTTCTCTATTTGTAACCTTTCTTAAGTGATTTATCACCATTTATTCTAATATTATGCTCTGTATTTTGCAGTTTTAAGTGAAAATCAGGTGTTTTCCCGTATTTAATTTACTGATCATGCAGATGTTCATCAAAGCTCAGATTAAAGTTTAGTGTTATTATAACAAAAACAAGAGAAAACTCAAGAAACTGAACTGCACAAGAAAGGGAAAGGATTTTTTCACATTGTAGTGTTTGTTTTTTTTTATCTAGTGAGTTCATCTCCTTTATCTTTAATGGAATTCCAGTTATATACAACATGAACCATAACCCATAAAGACCCAAACATCCACCATCGACCCAAACCATCTACTGATCTAAAATGTTTAATACCTGTTAATCCACTAATCCTATCAATACATGGAGGGGATCTATGCCATTTATTACGAGGGTCTATTATAGTAAAGGGAGAGCCTTGGGCAGGAAACACATCACTTGACTGCTCACTAAACGACCAAAAACATTTTTAAAGTACACCTGAATGCAGATTATACATGGTACTCACAGGCTGTTTAATGTGTAACTCGTTTATATAAATATTATTATTTTTTACGTTATTTTATGTGACCCCTATCATCTTCTCCGTGTGAGACAGTGTGTGTGTGTGTTGTGGTGTGTGTGGTGTGTGTGGGGGGGGGGGGGGGTGCACCCTAACACCCTCTATTGACAAGCCGCCATTTCAGGGTTCTAAGTATATGTCAATTCTAACATTACAACAGTATGATCACCACTTTCAGCCTCTTACATCAGTCAACCCAAGTTACTATGACAACAGATTCATCAATTATCTCCATATATACATTTAGACGGACAGCAACGCATACTGGCCATCTTGAGAAAAACAAAGACATCAGTATTGTATACCTTTTATGCACCAATTATGTACTATAATCAGATGGTAAAGATTTTCTACTAAAATGACAATGGTTGCTGAACATTTTTCAACCTTAAAATTAGTTCTGAAATTATAGTAGTAATTTCAAGTCATTTGTCTGTCAAAAATACAATTATTTCTTGTTATTAATTGTCAGATTTATTAAGTTGATATATTTGACCACTACTTGTGAATCAACCCTTCAAGATTCATCACTTTTTTGTGACATTTTATAGATGTTTCAGATAGCATGAACTTAACTGCCTATCCTAGCTACTATCAGCTGAAGATACCAGTGTTTGTTATATGTATATGTGTTATACCAGTGTTTTTCAACCAGCCTCAAATTCAAATGGGGTCCCTGAAATTTCTAGTAATTGATAAAATTTTTAAAAACTTACTAATAAAAAATATATGGTGAATTGAAAGAGACAGTCACAATCCATAAAAGACATGATAAACTGTGAAGCTGAAACTGAGGCACTGTGGTACTGTTTATCTTTCAAATGTTCATTAAGATGCTGCATCTCTTTCATAATTCATAGTCTGAGTTCTTGTTTGTTCAGTATTAATTGTCAGCCTTGTAAATCCAAGCTGGACTGACTGTACATATCCTGACCAAGGAAAATAAAATTCTCCCTTTGGGAGACCCTGGTCTGCATTTTATTGAATGTTAAAGGAGGCTTTCACAGTGCTCTATTCATTTCAGAAGGCATTCACAGTGCACCCACTAGCATTTCAGATTACATTAGATAATAATTGCATTTCTTCTTATCATGCAACCTATGGTATTTTGTATTTTTTCTTAATATTGAAATATTGCATCAGTGTATCCCTGATATTTAGATTCCTAGATGTGCAATCATAATCACAAAGTGTAATAATCAACAGTAATCAACAGTGTGCAATAATTGCTGTAATTACCACTCAGTGTCCTCTGCACTTAATTAGGTGTGAGTGTGTGTCTTGACTGAATGGGATAGTGGCATTGGCTGTGTGTGTTTTTACTGTTTTTACTGTTTAGGTTTTCATTGTTTTTTGTTTTTTTTTCCCCTATTTAATACTATTTAAATATTTAGCATTTCATTTTTTTTTTTTTTCACATTTGTTTAGTCAAGCAGTACCAACTCTATAAAGCACATCAGAATTTCGTTGTATGCTCTGTGTACACTGTAAAAAATGACCCTAGAATCAACACCAAAAAGTTGTAAAATTTCAACATAAAACAAGTGTAAGTGAAAATTACTTTATTTGAAAAGATTTTTGTGTTAACAATAAAATCAAGTATAGCTGTTGTTTTACGGGAAGAATATGTTAATTAACAAAACCAGATTTGTATGTAGAAATTATGTATTTCTATTGTTTTGTGAAAATACAACTGTAATTGAAAAACAATGTGGTGCCATTTAAATTGCAATGTTGAAATAACAGCCTATTCTCATCCTTTTTTTTTTTTTAATAAAAAAGTAAATTAAACATTTTAAACATGTACCACTGAAATCCAATGTTAATATACATGTTTAAAATGTTAAATCTTGTTTGATGTATTTTTTTACAGTATTGTCTGATAACCACAGT